>NW_023276807.1:207426559-207633960 GCF_003668045.3 Cricetulus griseus | reverse complement strand
GTACAATGGAAAAAAAGAAAAAAGATCTTGGACTTCATGAGCCAATTATATTAGAATATGTACACGGGAAATGATAGATTATACTTAATTCAACCTGGGGTAGAAACTAATGCCTTATGATACTTTCTGGCATTTAGAAAGTATTCAATTAATACCATCTCAGTAATAATACTTTCAGAAGAAACTCACCATGACTAAATCATAAGCATTTTATATTATGTACGTCAGATGTGATACTTTGCAGAAATTTGAATTGTGATGATGAACTTTGACTTCTTAGTGGTTCTGCATGATTTTATTGTCTACTTCATCTATCTCAACGACTGATTTGAGGAATTCAGGTGTCAGATTTCCAGGGATATATTTATATAAAAACCTATAGGAGTACCTATAAAGAAGCATTCACTAGTATGCACCATGGCACATGCTGTCCCTAAAATGGATTTGCTTACATTGAAGTGTGGTTCTAAGTCCTTCTGTAAACTTCCCATTTAAATTGCACAGGGATTACCTGAAGAACTACCTCTTGGACAGACATGCATTATTTTTTAAGTTCCATATTTACATAGGAAAAACTGAAAACTGAAAATAATAAATTGACATTAAAAGGACCTACAAGTTGCTTAGGAAATATTAAACCACATAAAGAAGAATTAGCTGAAGGAATGCCCCCAGTTGTCTTGTCAGGAAGAACACAATTCTCCAGGAAGACAGGCTAATCTTGATTGACAGCAGCCTGCTCAAAACAGTCCTGGTCTGTCTCCAGAGAACTATGACAATAGTATACCAAATTTGCATGTTCCATCTCCTTAAAACAAGGTTAATTACTCAAAACGTAACTTGGAGCTATGAAAATAAAAAAGGAAACATGGTTTTCTACCCTGTCTGACTTCCTTTTGCTCATGAGCCAAAATAGGCATGCACTGTTAGCAAAATAATTTCCCTTGTTAATCTTGAAATAGTAGAGTAATGTATTGTTAATTCTGTCACAAAATTACTTAGATTATCCAAAAGCTCATCTGTCTTCCTCAATTCATACCAGTATCTTTAGTTACCTTATAAAAATATGTTAATAGCCAGACTTGCAGCAATAGATGTCTGTGTCTTTTAATATTCATCTGTTAATTATTCCAATAAAAAAGTCACCTGGGTACTCTAACCACTTTTTGTTTTACACTGTAAACTATTATATTCATGATATTATCACATATAAATATCATCCAATTTGCATGAAAATTTCCACACTTTTCCCATGAAAGACATCCTCCTAATATGTGCCATCAAAAATGATGAAATCTTCCTAGATATACTTCTTCCAATATGCTGCATTATGAGAGTCACTAGCATGTATAATATATTTCTATTTGTATTCAGTGGTGAAGATAGTGGCTGTGGCTGGGAATCAGAGAATCGAGAGAACATTTATGTTTTTTTTTCCATTGCCATATGCTCATACAAACCAAGGATAACAACCCATCTCTATTTGCAAAGTAAAAACAATTTGCATTGCATTAATTTGTCCAAATTTTAAATCCTATAACTATAGAAAATGAGTTTATTGGGTAGTATTTCCAAAGGGCTCTGGACCATAGAATTATGTGAAACTCTAAAGTGAGTCTTCACACAAAGCACAAAACTGACTTCCATTTCTTTTTATACCTCTATATTCTTTTATATTCAGGTGAGAATGTATACAATTATTTTTGGATATTCTGATAATGCAGCTCTTAAATACCAACAGATGATCCAAAAAGTCAATGACATGAAATTAAATACCAAAAAAAATTATCTGGATCAATTTCTAGGTCAAATTCCTGAATAAAATGAAAATATACAGGCAACCAAATACATGGAAGTCAGTGTTTTCAGAGGACAAATGAGCTACTTAATCTTTAAAATGTGTATTGTTCATTTCACATCTGTGACAATGATACTTTAGACATTATGAGACCAAAAACTGAAATTTACAGGTTATAGGTGATATCAATATACAAATTCATATAAGGGGTAAACTAAAAGAAAACTAAGTAGTAAAACTTGGTCATATGACAGTTTATGTGTTTCACAATTACAATTACTAATAACACATCCTAATTCACATAAATAAATAGCAGAGAAAAAATAATTCAAAACAACTGTGTCACTCTTTGTTTCTGAAGTGGTTTGGTTTATGTTTTATTTATATTTGTTCATTTTTATATTTTAAATTATAATATAGTAACTTTTCTTCTGTCCACTTCACCTCTTCTAATCCCCTATATAACTCACTCCACACTACTTCACATTCATAGCTTCTGTGTCCATTCATTGTTGTTTCATTGACATCTGTATATTTTCATGGATTACTAATCAGATAGTTTTAAGGTGAGATACAAAGGTCTTAACAGCACATATCTTTTTAAGCTCTCATGTTTTCAAACTGCAGATTATATAGGGACCTGACCTCATTTTCTCACTGAAAAATAAGTGGGTGAGCATCAGAGTAATGGAGGATGCTGACAAAAACAAAAATATCCAAAAACTAGAACACAGTCTTTGTAGATCTGTAATTCAGGCACTTCAGAGGGTGAAGCCAAATATGGATCACGGAAACTGGAAAAGCCTGAGTTAAATTGTTGCTTCAATGTTTTGAGACTGTTCCAGATGCATATTGACTATATAATCCACAGTTCATATAGCAGATTCTATACATTCTATAAATAAAAACGATAGAGAAGTTTGTAATTTTGGAATTTGGAAGACCTATTCAGATGAAGTAAGATTCATAAAATGTAGAGCTCAGATCTTCCACCAAGGTCACACACACACACACACACACACACACACACACACACACACACACACAATCTTTCTTCAAAAGTACAGTTACTGAATCACCCTCACCAGCATAGCCATAGTACTTTATGTTGACTCTGAAATAACATAGTTGGAAATAATTTATGCTCCAATTGATCATAGGAGTTTGGGGAAGAGACACTAGGGATAAGTCAATGTGAATTGTGCACTACCATCACAACTAAGAACATAACACCCCAGTACAGAGGCTCAATTTTTTGCTGCATTTATTATACAATCATTCCGTGCAAATTATCCTAGTTAACATGATTAGGAAGAAATGATCATTCTTGTAGTCTTGTCTTTATCCTCAATCCCCTCAGAACTTACATGAATAAACTGTGGGCCTGTGTGGTCATGATGAAGGGTGGTGGATATGATGAACCTCCCCTGCTTGTTGACTGGTGAATCCTAAAGTGAACATAATAACAAGAACTTCCTGATGTTTAACACTATAGGAAGAGCAAACAGGGTTATACAGTACTAGATTACAGAGATCAAGCTGACAACCTAGAGGGACATCCTGGCTAATTACTATTAGTAACCTTAGAAACTCAATTCACAGAGCTGGTGATTATTCATACTGGTCCACAATATTGCAATCTCTATGGAATTCCTGAGGATAATGGAGGAAGCAGAAGAGAACGTTGAATGTTCGTTCTCAAGAGATTAGCTTTGAGGTTCTTATTGTCATACTAAATTTTTCATTTCCAGGTGTATTTCTGTTTGGACTCTCATTAGTAATTCTATTTTATTTTTATTATTAATCTATGTAATGCTTTCTTCTGTGCCTGCGAAACCTGTTTCTTTCTTGTGTAGCAATCCAAAGGCCAGAAATTCATCATGTCTATTATCAAGATTCGTGCCAAAGAGATCTTTGATCTCGGGGTACCCCCTCTTGAGACTAATCTCTGCTTCTCAAAAGATCTCTTCCAAGCTGCTGTGCCCAGTAGTGCCTCCACTGACACGCACAAGGCCCTAGAACTCCATGACAATGATTACTCTTGTTACTGGGGAATGGGTTCTCCTAGTCTCTTGAACACATCAATAAGACTATTACACCTGCTCCAGGTAGAAAGAGTGGGAATGTTGTGGAACAAGTGAAGGTGGAGAAACAGATCATCAAGATGAATGGCACTGAAAATAAATCCAAATTTGGTGTAAAGGCCATACTGGAAGTGTCCCTGGCTGTCTGAAAAGCTGGTGCTGTGGAAAAGGGAGGGTTCCTGTACACTCACATCGCTGACTTGGCTGGCAAACCTGAAGTCATCCCATGGGTCCCACATTTCAATGTGATCAACAGTGGTTCTAATGCTGGCAATGAGCTGGACAAGCAAGAGTGCATGATCCTGCCTGCAGGGCATCCCCCTTCTGGGAAGCCATGCTAATTGGAGCAGAGGTTTACCACAACCTGAAGAAGAGAACCATATCTCCAACCTTCTTCTTACTTTTTAGCTTGACACATGTCTCACTCTGTTGCACAATCCAGTCTTGATCTCAAGAGCCCCCTGCCTTAGGTGAGCTCTCAACAGAGGACTTGTTAAGTGTTTGTGTTTCATCAAGTCTTTCAAGTGATTCCAACACATTCTAAAGTTTGAGAGTCACTACTCTGGACTTCTTTTGAAAACACTGTGACTAATGTGGCTCCAGAATGAATCCTGAATGCATCTTCCTTTCCACAATCTTTTATTCTCCATTCCTTTCTTGGCTCAATACTCACAAATCCTCATCAAATATACTCATTATGGAAACCAAGAAAAGGCTGATGTAAAGCTAACTACTTGCAATTTGCAGTTTAAAATTTTTAATTCCAGTTTCAAGGTGGTTTCACACAGGCTCTCCCTTCTCCCAATTTATTTTGTTTTATTTTATGTGTATGGAAGCTTTGACTAAATGTTTGTCTGTGTGCCACATGCACACAATGTCCACAGAGACCAGAAGAGGGAATTGCATCTAGGCATCATGTAGGTGAATGGAAATAAATCCAGGCCCTCCAAAAGAGCAGCAGAGAGGGTCATATCTGCAACACCTCTCTCTCTCTCTCTCTCTCTCTCTCTCTCTCTCTCTCTCTCTCTCTCTCTCTCTAGATCAAGGACAATTTTATTTGTGTTTAAATGGAAAAAATCCAGAACAGGTATGCTATAAATATCAGTAGCTTCCTGGTGGAGAACACAGTAGATTAGGAAAAAGCCATGACATTTAAGTATCAGCATGGAGGTCAGCCATTGGTAGGGAGGGCACTTCTTTTTGGGTTTTGTTTTGTTTTGTTTTGTTTTTTGTTTTTTTGAGACAGGGTTTCTCTGTGTAGCTTTGTAGACTAGGCTGGTCACAGAGATCTGCCTCTGCCTCCCAAGTGCTGGGATTAAAGGCTTGTGCCACAACCAACCGGCAGGAGGGGACTTTTAAGAAAGGAAACCCGAAGTACCATAAAAAGTTGGGTTTGGGTTATTATGCAAGAGAGACAAGAAGAAGGAGGAGAGGGAGAGAGAAAGGGAGGGAGAAAGAGGAAGATGAAGGGAGGGAAGAAAGGAGAGAGGAAGGGGAAGAGGGAGAAGTGTACAACAAGTCTACACCTCCTAATCCTTACCAAACAGTTCAATTCTTTGCTATTAAGTATACAAAATATAAGCCTATGGGGGGCATTCTCCTTCAAAATACCACACTGATGATTATATTTTTCTCCTCTGGCAGTGTGCATAGCATTGATATGAAAACTAGCAAATAGGTATGTTCTATAACTCTAGTACATGATGTCTTCAGCCACTGGGGATTTCCATCAAATTCTGGGCAGTAAACCAAGAGCATTGTCAATGGCCTATAATGTTTGAGTGTCTATGGACCCTCCCTTACCAACAGCTCCAAAAGGCTTAACCCATTCCTGGCATTGTGTTTTTTGTTTGTGCATTTGCTTGCTTCCTTGCTTGTTTTGTCTTGTTTTCTATTTGTTAAACTGTCATGAATAGCAGGAACATTGCCAGTATTTTATTGAATATTTTTGCATCAATGTTCATGAGGGACATAGGTCTGTATTTCTCTTTCTTACTTATGTCTTTGTGTGGCTTGGATAATTGATAATTATCCAATAATTATCCAATAATTGAAGCTCATTTAAAAAGTTTGGCAATGACCCTTCTACTTCTATTTGTGGAATATCTTGAGGTGAATTGGTATTAACTGTTCTTTGAATTTCTGGTAGAATCCTGAACTGAAAGCATGTGACCCTGAGATTTTTTGGTTGTGAGATTTTTGATGATTGCTTCTATTTCCTTAGGGGTTATAGGTCTATTTAAATTGCTTATCTGTTCTTGATTTAGTTTTGGTAACTGATATCTACCAAAAAAAATTCTCCATTTCCTTTAGATTTTTCAAATTTTGTGCAGTACAGATTTTCAAAGTACGACCTGATGATTCTTGAATTTCCTCATTGTCTATTGTTATGTCCATCTTTTCATTTTTGATTTTGTTAATTTGCATGTTCACTCTCTGCCTTTTGGTAAGTTTGGATAAAGGTTTGTCTATCTTGTTGATTTTCTCAAAGAACCAACTCTTGGTTACACTGATTCTTGTATAGTTTTCCTAGTTTCTACTTTATTGATATGAGCCCTCAATTTGATTATTTCCTGGCATCTACTCCTCTTGGGTGAGTTTGCTTCTTTTTGTTCTAGAGCTTTCAGTTGTGCTGTTAACGTTCTAGTGTGACTATTCTCCAGTTTCTTCATGTGGGCACTTAGTGCTATGAACTTTCCTCTTAGCATTGCTTTCAAAGTGTCCCATAAGTTTGGGTATGCTGTGTCTTCATTCTCATTGAATTCTAGGAAGTCTTTAATTTCTTTCTTTATTTCTTCCTTGACCCAGGAATAGCGAAATTGTGCATTATTCAATTCCCATGAGTTTGTAGGGTTTGTAGAGTTTAAACCATGGTGGTCTGATAAGATACAGGGGGTTACTCCACTTTTTGTAACTATTGAGGTTTGATATATTGCTGAGTTTATGGTTTATTTTAGAGAAGGTTCCATGTGGTGCTAGAAGAAGGTATATTCTTTTGTGTTTGGATGGAATGTTCTATAGATGTCTGTTAAATCCAATTGGGTCATAACTTCTATTAGTTCCTTTGATTCTTTATTAAGTTTCTGTCTGGTGGTCCTGTCTAGTAGTGAGAGTGGAGTTTTCCACTACAAGTGTGTGGGGTTTTGTGTGATTTGAGTTTTAGTAATATTTCTCTTACAAATGTGGATGCCTTTGTATTTGGGACATAGATGTTCACAATCAAGACTTCGTCATGATAGATTTCTCCTGTGATGAATATGAAATGACCACCTTCATCTCTTTTGATTGATTTTAAAGTCTGATTTGTTAGATTTAGGATTCCTACATTCTTTGTTTCTTGGGTCCGTTTGATTGGAAAATCTTTTCCCAACTCTTAACTCTGAGGTCCCGCCTGTCTTTGAGGTTGAGGTGTGCTTCTTGTAAGCAGCAGAAGGATGGATTCTGTCTTCTTACACATTCTGTTAGCCTGTGTCTTTATAGGCGAGTTAAGACCATTAATATTGAGAGATATTAATGACCATTGATTGTTCATTCTTGTTTGCTTTGGATTTGTTGTTGCTGGTGTTACTGTGTGTAGATTTCCACCCTATACTTTAACTGAACTAGGTAACTCTTTGCCAGAACAGAGTTGGTGAGGTGGAGTTCTGTGCTGTCAGATGCTCAGTCTGCAACAATTAGTACCAAGCACACATGACCACTCTCCAAGCATGACAGTCAAAGATGACAGACATGGCAACAGCCTCTTAGGGACAAAATTACCCCCAGTTAAAGTGAAGGGCAGAACTTGTGCAGCAGGAGAAAAGTCTTAACATAGACTGGGCAAGGCCACAAGCATCAGGGGTGGGGGCTGTGAGACCTGGGGTAGAGTGAAGACCCTTCAGGAGGCAGAACAGGTGTCCCAAATGCTGAAGCTGGGTGACACTTGGCAGTGCTAAGAGCCAGTCAGATGTCAGTAAGTTCACCCTTCTTGAACTTGCCACCAGATTTGGTTGAAGAGTGACTTCCAAAGGCTGCACGGATGTCACACAGATATCTGCTTCCCGGAGTCTCTTCTCAGAGGGCAGAGAAAGCCACCTCCATTGCTAGCACTGCTCTCCCTTCCCCCAGTGCCATATGAAATTTACATCAAATTCATAAAGTTTAAAAGCAGAAAAGGCAAAGTAGGGAAGGCCCAGCTGAATGGAAAAGAGAAAAAGAACAATCTAGACAAGAAGTGAAAGAAAAACCAGCCAAGTGTAGAGGTGCACTCAGGAGATGGAATGGGTAGGATCCTTGTGAGCTCAAGGTCTGGTCGACAAAGTGAGTTTCTGCATAGCCAGGACTACACTGAGACCCCACCTTAAAAGATGGTGGAGTTCAGGGTTCAATGACATGGTGAACTGAGAGCTTTGCAAAACAAGAAATTTTAAGTCCGCATATTTAAAACATATCAAAAATAGTCTATAACAACTTGGCAAGCAGGTCTGGGTTTTCCAGAACATTTTTTCTAAGTACTTCCAACATATCCAAATGTTTTTGTGAAAAGAAGAGGCAGCTCAACCAGTGTAAGTTTTGTTTTGTTTTTTTTTTTTTATCTTGAATGTAGCACATACAAAATGCAACATGATTCCCCATGCTCCATCAATGAGAAAAGGCAGGCAGGTGCAGGCTTTTCTTCTCAAGCCAGGCCTCACTACTTGCTGAACTGGAAAGGACAGACCCCATGGTCTGAGGGTATCTCCACTGCCAATTTATTCTGCTGACCACTGCTCTCCTCAACAGAAACACTGGAAGAAGGCCCGGGAGGGTACTGGGGGATGTAAGCTCCTTGCATAGCAGCTAGCTGTTGGCATGAATGTGCCCAGGATGTTGAGTGACAGGTGACCCAATTGCTGGGTAAGAGGCCCAATCATGGTGGCAGGCTGGAGAGAAAGAGGATGGTCCATCCCTGGTGTAAGAACAGAGCCTGAAGACTACATGAGGTACGACTGGCGTTGCATCCAGGAAGGATTAGGTTCTTGTAGAGACGGCTGAGTCACTCTCTGATAGGAAGACACAGGAGACGGGAGATACGGGGAGAGGGCAGACTGGGCAAGCACCCTGCTGTGGGTGATGTTGTAAGGGGTTGGGTAGAACCCATTCTGAAGAGCTGTGGTTAGGTCATAGGTCAGGGCCATACCACCCTGTCATGGCCCGGCATGTCTCAATTCCAAACCACAGAAGCCACAAGATTCAGCCGGAGTGGGGGAGCATGGACTTGGAAATTCATTGCAACCTAATGGCAATAAAGACCAGGCATAGGCATCTTGTCATCTTTAGAGAGCTCTCAGTTCCATGCTGCAAAACTGGAGTCTCTCCTTTATTCAGCATCTTCCTGGCTGTAATCTAACTCTTCTTCCCTGACTCCGAGACAATTTCTCTCCCATCTTCCTAAACCCTATCAGCAGATCTCTCTCAACCATTCCTTCTCCTGTAGACGTCTCTTCAGATACCTCCTAACCATCAGTCCTCACTCATCATGTAGACCTAGCCCTCAGCCCTGGTGCAGGCCTATTCAAAATGCTTAGTTCTGTAGAGAGGCAAAACTAGGGGACATTCTCCACTGAGGCTATACCATTCAACAGCAAATCAGCTAGCATCTGCAATACAATGCAGACCACAGCTCTAGAGGTTTGAACCCCTGAGAAATTCTCTAATGGAATTGTACTCAGCTCCCGATAATTCCCCTCTCTTAAATTAATAAAAAGAAACCTGTGCTTCTGCAACAGGACAGACAACTATGCCTGTTTTATGTGGCTCTCTTCAACCTACCAGGGGGGCCCATCATGGAACCATGCATTCTGTCATTCGTGTTCTGTCTTAGGAATCCTTGGAGGCAAGAAAAAACGTACCCATCTCTAGCTGGAATCAGTCTCTGTAACAAATAAGGTTAATGGGGAATGGGTCATGGTCCAGCTCCAATTATTCCTGAATCAGAAAAATTCCACCTGGAAGCAGCACCTGAGCTCTCAAGGCTTCAAACATTCTCCTGTGGGAAGGAGAGGTACAAAGGTTAAAATGGCTTTTAAAACCTGCATGGGAATGTCTACAGTGCCTCTGGTACAGACACGACTTAAGTTTGCTCTCTTATACATACTTCTATCCTAAGGCTTGTAATTACACGTTACATTCCTGTTAGAATGAAGTCTGACTTCTAGTTTCTAATACATTTGCATATCACATATAGCAAGGTTACAGCCATTAACAGTTTCATCATGAGTATACATTAGGGTGAGTTACAATACAATCAAAGGACAATGTTTTCACGATCTGTGGGGTGTGAACAATTTCACAATTCTAAACCTTTTTCTTTTATTCCCTGCCTAGAGCTCAATACCCTTTGAAACTTTCTATTTCTTGCTTAAAGTCCAAAGTTCTGTTGTCTATAAAGCTCTGAAATCAGGTTTGTAATAGTCTTTGAATGTTAACTGAAAAATCTTTTGTCCGTGTCTCATTTAAGGATTGTGAAGGGGCTTCTGCCACTCACTCTGGTTTATACCAGTATCCAGCTGTCCTAAATCAGTCCTTTTTCCCAATGGGAAAACTGGCAAAACAGTTTTGTGTGTCTAGATGTGGCAAGAAGGCAAGCTGTTTGTTGTCCGGTCCTTAGTCAGCTCCGGGATGAACACTCACCAATTCAGAGAGGTGAATGAATGTAGTCCATCTGTAGGGAAGCTGGGGCTTTGGAATGCACTGCAAAACTGGAACTGGGTGTCTATCTCCTTTCTTCCTCTGGCTGTAGGTCGGATGTCCACAAGATTCAGGAACACAGGTTCAGTATTTCACTCCAGCTGGTTCAGATAGTCTCCTAAGGACCCAGGTCTGTTTTTTCTCTGTTCCACGCATCTCACCAACTGTTTAGGTAGCCAGTGCACCTCATTCTCCACCTGAGAGAAAACACAAACATTCCCTCGACCCCAGATAGTTACGGGGTCTAGTCCCCACCATTGTCTGGTGTATGGATCTCTCCATTTGACCTGACGGAAATTCGCTTGAGTTCGGTCATGCCAGAATCTGTCTGCAGATTGCTCACTGGCATCTATATTTAAAAGTTTAAAATAAACAGTGCATGGTTTAACACATCATGTGGAGACTGGGGGCATAGCTCCCCACTTTTTTTCTTAGAAGCTGTGTTTTTAAGGAGCTATGAGCTATGTTCTATAATTCCTTGTCCTGGAGGATCACAAGGAATATCTGTCTTTTGATCATTTTCCCAATGAGTACAAAATAACTGAAATGCCTTATTATAATATTCATATCTGTTGCCTGTCTTTATAATTTCTGGGACTCCCATGTAAGCAAAAACATCCTAAACAGTGTCTTATAACATCAAGAAACCTGAATATGTGTCAATTGCCACGTGTATGTATTTTAACTTGCCAAACTTCATAATATGAGTAACATCCATTTGCCATAGATGATTAGGGAGTAGGCCTCGAGGATTCACCCCTAAATTAGCCACAGGTAGATACTGTGGACACACTCCACATTGTTTGATGATTTGACAAGCAGTCTCTCTGGTTAAGCCGAATTGTTTTCTTAAACTCCTGCTATTCTGATGATGAATGTTATGAGGCTGCCTTGCTCTCTCTACCTGGGACAGAGCAATCAGATTTCTTAATTTATCTGCGGGATCTCCTCCCTTCAGCTAGTGGCCTGGGAAGGTTTTAGTGGGCTCCTATATGACCCACAAAACATGGCAATTTTCTCAGGTGAATTGCATTTTGAATTTGCTCAAAAAATATTCTAACCTGGCTATTACTGGATCCTATGCATGGAACTGTCTCTATTACCTGAAGAGCCTTAAAAACATAGTGACTATCAGTATACAAATTAAATGAATCATTTACTAGGAGTTGAAAGACCATTTCAATAGCTCGCTGAAGTCGGAGCTGTCTGCTCCACCTATTCCTTTCCACCAATAACATAAGCAAGCGGCTCTCCCATTAGAGCCATCAGTAAAACCTAACATAGCATTTTTTATAGGACTGCTTTTTACTATTTGGGGGGAATATAAGGATATATCAGAGTAAATTGTAACAGCCTATAAGCTGCAAACTAATTATCAGTTTTTTGTGAAAACTGAGCATAGGCAATTGTCCTATGTTTGGAAAGAGTCAACCTGTTGCTTATAATAAGGGACATGTATCATACTTGGTTCTCTTCTAAAATACCTCCTAGAATCCACATGGCATTTCTGCACCATGCAGGCTACTGCTTTAAAATAAGGGTTTAGTACTTTGGCTGGTGAAACAGGTAGGTGTAGCCATGGTAATGGTGCCTCCTTCCATAGAACAAAAGTCGAACTATGCTTTGTGAGGAGCACATAAGCCTGCAATTGTTTTGCATAGTCAATATAAAATATCTGTTGATGCTGAATTGCCTCCTCTAATTGTGGAAGAATTTGTCTACCTTCTTAGTTAGCTGTCTGGGTAAACTGGGACCACTACCTCCTTATAGAATCTTATTTAAAGGTTTTAAATCATCATTAGATGCCCCCAAAAAGTGACTCAACCATTGAATATTTTTAACAACTTCTAAAAAGAAAATCACCCAAAGATTGCAAACTATCCTTTCTAATTGCTATCTATTAAGCCTTAATTTCCCTAGAATACAACATATGTCCCAAACAATTTTTTGAGATTTACTTAAAAGATTTTGAGCAGTCCTTTCTAATCTAACCTTCGAAGCTGACAAGGCCTCATTTGCATCTTAGCTGACACGGCTTAATTTGCATTTTTGCTGATACCATTCCTGGTGGGAGGTCTGACCAGCACAGCTGCTTTAAGGCTTTTCTTTTCAAAAACCCCTTTTTTAAAATCACATATCGACTTTTACTGTCTAGATTTTCCTTTTTTAATCATAAAAATTTAGGAAGATCTGTATCCTCCCCGCTGCCAAATTTTGCAGAATCATCAACAGATTTCCCCATGCCTCTAAGTTAACACTATAGGCTTCTGCTATCTTTTTCATTGACTATCTCCTAGGGCTCTAATCATTAATTTTTCCTGTTAAGACATTGACTGACTGACTGGATGCTCTTCTTGACTATATTTAAAGCAATTTTGGTAGTTTTTTAACCATATCTGAGGCAATGTAAGTATCTCTCTAATCATATCCAAGGCAGTTTAGGCAATTTCTTTCATCCACATTCACAAATTCACAATCATATCATGCATCCAGGTGTGGACTTGGAAATTCCTGGCAGCCCAACGGCAATAAAGACTAGACACAGGCATCTTGTCATCTTTAGAGGGCTCTCAGTTCCATGCTGCAAAACTGGAGTCTCTCCTTTATTCAGCATCTTCCTGGCTGTAATCTAACTCTTTTTCCCTGACCCCGAGACCATTTCTCTCCCATCTTCCTAGACCCTATCAGCAGATCTCTCTCAACCATTCCTCCTCCTGTAGACCTCTCTGCAGATACCTCCTAACCATCAGTTCTCACTCATCATGTAGACCTAGCCCTCAGCGCCGGTGCAGGCCTATTCTAAATGCTTAGTTCTGTAGAGATGCAAAACTAGGGGACATTCTCCACTGAGGCTATACCATTCAACAGCAAATCAGCTAGCATCTGCAATACCCTGGGAGCTCCAGAGGTTTGGACCCCTGAGAAATCCTGTAATGGAATTGTACTCGGCTCCCGTCACCACCTCATGTCTCCATTCCTGGGCCAGGCGCATCTGTCTTTTACAAATTTTCCTTGATTCTGACGTTTCTTTGGCCCACCATCAGCAATTTACAAAGCAAGGGGTCAGATGGTGCTGCTACTCCAGGGGGCGTCTTAATATACTTTCCATTAAAGTGGGTGATGATGGATTCACACTTCTCTGTGGACTCCATCCTTGCAAAGCCAACTCCTCTGCTGGTCCCACTAGAGTCTTGAAGGATCCGGGTGGAGATAACCTGACCAAATGGCTTCAGCATCCCCTCCAGCTCTTGCTCATCCATCAACAGCGGGGGAAGGGGGTGGGGGGGTTGTTGAGATTTATAAATTTGTAGGGTCTTGCTGCTGTTTCTTTGCCATTTGTGCCTGCACACCCCTGGCTTTCAGTGCAGTTACAGTCTTCTGTGACGCTGAAGGGCTGTCGAAGTTCACAAAGTCCTAGCCTTTGCACTTGTTTGTAGTCTTCTCCAGGATGGCCTTGGTGGAGACAATCTTGTCATATGGCTGACAGAGCTTGACAAGGTCCTGGTCGGCAGTGCCTGGCTGCAGTCCTGGAATATATGGGCTGGTTCTGCTCAGCTAGTCATAGCCATTGTTGCCACTACTACTATTAGGGGTACTGTTTCTTGGACTCGGATAGCAGCATTTTTTTTACTGTTAGGGAGCTGAGAGGGAGAAAGAGTAAAGGAAAGGGAGGGAGAGAAAGGGAGAAGGGAGAGGGAGAAGAAGGGAGAAAAGGAGCCGTGGGGGGGGCTGCTGGGAAGAATGAGCAAGGTCTCCTTTTTGCCACTTTTTTTCTCCATTTTTTATTTAAATTAGAAACAAGATTGTTTCACATGTCAATCTCAGTTCCCTCTCCCTCCTGTCCTTCCCTGCTCCCCACTAACACCCTACCTATCCCATACCATTTCTGGTCCCAAGGGAGAATGAGGCCTTCCATTGGGGTGGGATCTTCGGCGTCTGCCATATATTTTGGGATAGGGCCTAGGCCCTCCTCCATGTGTCTAGGCTGAGGGAATATCCCTCTATGTGAAATGAGCTCCCAAAGTCCATTCTTATGCTATGGATAAGTATTGATCTACTACAAGAGGCCCCATAGATTTCCAAGGACTCCTCACTAACACCCACCTTTTTGACACTTTTAAGAAGGACGTAGAGATAATTTTAGAAGGAACTTACAGAGAACTTTTAGAGTCACTATAAGGATTCAGGCATTATGCTGACCTGCCCCTGTCACCCAGCAGAATGCACTCAGGCAGTACCATGGTCAGCCCAGGGTTCCATGGCTACATAGTCTGCATGCAGATGCAAAAGACCTCTTTAAAAGAAAGATACCCACCCACTTAAGCTCTCTTTCTCACTGTTCCCCTGAGGCACATGGGACTTTTCTTGTCTCCCTCTTCTCTTCTGTCCTCTGTCTCTATGTCTCTTTACCTTATTTTCTTTTTTTTCTATTATTATTATTATTATTATTATTATTATTATTATTATTATTATTAATTCAAGTTAGGGAACAGGCTTGTTTCACATGTAATTCCCCTCTCCCTCTCCCTCCCCTCACCCCCATTCCTTCTCCCCCACCTCCAACCTACCCCCCACCCCATCCACCCACCACTCCCCAGGCAGGGTAGGGCCCCCAACCCGGCCTCCACCAAGTCCACCAAATCTTTCTGTGCTGGGCTTAGGCCCCTCCCCATGTGTCCAGAGACAGAGCGCATCCCTTCAAGTTTTACCTTATTTTCTTAACCCCTCAATAAAACTTTAAATATGAGTCTCTGTTTCCACAACTACCCACAAACGATCACCTGCCCCAGGACCACCATCCTCAAGATCCCAGTACAGGATTGGGGACCTGCCACCTTCGGACCGAAAACATTATTCTTTATTCCTAACAGGCACTTTTAAAGAATTTTTAGAAGGAATTTTTAGAGACTTTTTAGAAGGAACTGTTGGAAAAATTTTTATAAGGAACTTTTAGATCTAAAGAGAACTTTAAAGGAGCTTTTAGAGAAAGAACTTTTGAGAAGAGATATTTTAGAGAAAAATATTAAAGAGGGATTTTGAGAGAGAACTTTTTGGAAGAATTTTTTTGAAGAAAAAAGCCTCCATTCTTAAAAAAAAAAAAAAAAAAAAAAAAGGAGCTATACTAACCAGCATGCTGTAAACCTCCTCTCTGAAGCCCCGATAGTACACAAACTTTCAGCCATTTAATATTTGGCAAAGATATCAAAAACATGGTTGAGAAAAGAAAGCATCTTCAACCATAGTGCTAGGAAAACTGAATGCCCACATGGAGAAGAATGAAATCATGCCAGTAACTATCACTTGCACAAAAACTAGCTGAAAATAGATCAAGTACTTAACCTGACACTTGAAGCACTGAAACTTCTAGAAGAAAACTTATACTGTAACCTATGTAACAGAGGTGAAGGAAAAACTTACTCAATCAAACGTTATTGACCAAGAATTAAGGACAGCAATTGACAAGTTTCACTTCATTAAGCTAAAAAGATGCATTAAAGCCAAAGAAATAACTGGGTGATGAGGAAGTTCACACAATAGGAGAAAAATCTTTGCCAGCTATACAACTGGCAGAGTAGTAATATCTAGAGTATACAAAGAAAAAAAAAGAGTCAAAAAAGAAGACTGATTTAAAAACTTGAGCTGGCACCCATGTTACCACTTTCTTTTTTCCACACTAACTCCAGATGAATCTTCTGTTTTCAACTGAGACAAGTCTCTTCTAGGACACCTTCCCTGATATGTCAAGTGCAAGGCAGTTTTACATTTACACAATACCCGAGGTTGGGTAGCTACACAAAGAAAACAAGTTTATTTTTGTTCACAATCCAGTAGGTTCAAAGCATCAGCATTATTCTGGTAAGGACATCAAGGCAGATAGTTTCACCTCAATAGGTATGTAGAAGGAAAAAATATAATCAGACAAGAAGCCAGAGAACAAATCATAAATCAAGTTCTGACTAGTGTTATGTCAACCTGACACAAGCTGGAGTCATTATGGAAGAGGAAACCTCAATACTCCCAGGAGACTAGCCTGTGGGCAAGTCTGTGGTACATTTTCTTGATTGATGATTGATGTAGCGCTCATTATTGGTAATGCCACCCCTGACCTGGTGGTCCTGGAAGAAACCAGGCTGAGTAAGCCATGAGGAGCAAGCCAGTTAGCAGCACCTCTCCATGGCCTTTCATTCTGCTCCTGCTTCCAGGTTCCTGTCCTATTTGAGTTCCTGTCCTGATTTCCTCAGTGATGGACTGTGATGTGTAAGCTGAAATAAATATTTTTCTCCCCAAAAAAATTGACCTGGAACCTGAATAGAGATTTTTCAAAAGGAGGCAGATAAAAATGCCTAAGAGATATATATTCATCCTCTCTAGTAATAAGGGAATGCACATTTACCCGAGTCAGAAGAGCAAGCATCAACAATAACAATCAATAACAAATGCTGGAAGGGATGCTGAGAAAAAAGGAACTTTCATTCACTGTTGGTGGGACTGCAAACCAGTACAGCCTCTAGGGAAATCAGTGTAGTGAATACTCAAAAAGCTAAAAATCATCGACCATATAACTCAGCTATACCAATCTTGGGCATATTTCCTAGGACTGGACATATAAGTGCCCAGATATTTGCTCAGACATGTTCACAGTAGCTAGGAAAGGGGAAAAGGCTAAATGACTTACAACTGATGAAAATGTGATACATATACACTATGGAATACTATTCAGCTGTAAATAAAAATGAAGACTTGAACATTGAAAGTAAAAGGATGGAAATAGAAAAGATCATCTTGAGGGAGATAATCCAGACCCAGGAAGACAAATGTTGCATGTTCTCTCTCATTGGAGGCTCCTAACTCTAAACCTTCTGATATGAGTACATAGCCTGGAATAACTTCAGAAACCAAGGAGAGGGGCTGGAGAGATGGCCCAGAAGTTGAGAGCACTGACTACTCTTCCTGAAGTCCTGAGTTCAATTCCCAGCAACCACATGGTGGCTCACAACCATCCTTTACGAGACCTGGTGCCCTCTTCTTATGTGCAGATATGCATGGAAGCAGAATGTTATATACATAATAAAATAAAATCTTTTTGAAGAAAAAAGAAACCAAGGAGGCTAAATGGGACTATTGCCAAGATAGAAGATTTGGGAAACAATAGTGGGGTGAATTACAAAATACTAGTGACAAGGGAAATAGAAAAGAGGAGGGGAGGAAGGAGATCAACTGAAACTACTATAACAGCCAGCAAATCTGTTCCTTGTTGGAACTCAAAGTATGATAAGACAGCATCTCACTCCATGAGGATGGATATAGTTTACCTTTTGTTAATTAACATTTTCTCATTTATTTTACCTTCTGATGTAGTTTCCCTCCCATCTCTCCTCCTGTTTCCTTCCCCTAACTCCCATCTACCCCTTCCTTATCCACCCACTCCTCCTCTGCCTCTATTCAGAAATGGGCAGAGCTCCCATGGACTTAAACATACAATGGCACATCAAGTTGAGGAAGGAACAAGTTCTTGCTTCTACATCAAGGCTGGGCAAGGTGATCCAGCATGGAGAACAGGTTCCCAAAAGCCATCTAAGTGCCAGGGACAGGGTCTGATCTCACTGCCAGAAGCCTTAAAAGCAGACCAAGCTACACAACTGTCACACACATGCAGAGGGCCAAGGTCATTCCCATGCATGCTCCTTAACTGATGGTCCACAGTCCGTGAGCTCCCACAAGCTCAGGTGTGATTTCTCTGTGGGTTCCTCCATCATGATCTTGACTCCCCTGGCTCATACAACCCCTCCTCCCTTTCTTCAGGAGGACTCCCAGAGCTCATTCCAGTGTTTGGCTGTGGAGCTCTGCATCTGCTTCCATCAATTACTGGATAAAGGCTCTGTGATGACAATTAGAGTAGTTACCATTCTGATTACATTAGACAGCCAGGTTAGGCACCCACTCGAATATTTCTAAGGGTCTAAGTGGGATCTTCCTTACGGATTCCTATGAATTTCACTGGCAGCAGGTTTCTCCTTATCCCTCAACCCATCCTCAAACAGCCTCCTGCCTCATGCTTACCCAACCAGCTCCCTCAAGTTCCCATCCCTCTTCTCCCATCATCCCCCACCCGTATTTACCCAGGAGTTTTTTCTACTTCCCCTTCCCAGGGAAATCCATGCACCCCTATTTGGGTAGTCTTTGTTATCTAGACTCTCTGGGGCTGTGGACTGTAGTCTGGTTATCCTATACTTTACTCCTATATTTACACGTTTAAGTGGGTACACAAAATTTTTGATTATCTGGTCTGGGTTACCTCACTCAGAATGGTTCTAGATCCATCCATTTACCTGAAAATTTCAGATCATTATTTTTTATAGCTGAATAGTATTCACTGGTGTAAATGTACCACATTTTTTGTTTTGTTTTTTAACAGGGTTTTTTCTGTGTAGCCCTACCTATCCTGGAGCTCTTGCAGACAAGGTTGGTCTTGAAATCACAGAAATCCATCTGCTTCTGCCTTCCCATTGTTGGAATTAAAGGTGTGCTCCACCACCACCCAGCAAATGTACAGCAAAATTCCTTTTTTCATCATTTGATTAAAGGGTATTTAGGTTGTTTCCAGGTCCTGGCTATTATGAATAATGCTGCTATAAACTTAGTTGAGCAGGTATCCTTGTGGTATGTATGATTGAGCATCCTTTCAGTATATGCCCAAAATTGGTATAGCTGGGTCTTGAGATAGACTGACTCTGTTTTTCTGAGAAACGAACATAGTGATTTCCAAAGTGGCTGTACTATTTTGCACTCTCACCACCAGAAGACGAGTGTTCCCTGACTGCACATCCTCTCCAACATAAGCTGCCATCAGTGTTTTTCCTCTTAGCCATTATGACAGGTGTAAGATGGTATCTCAGAGTCATTTTGATTTGCATTTCCCTGATGACTAAGGATATTGAACAAATTTTTAAGTGTGTTTCACAAATTTAGATTCTTCTGCTGAAAATTCTCTGTTTAGATCTATACCCCATTTTTAAATGGATTATTTAGAATTTTGATGTCTAGTTTCTTGAGTTCTTTATATATTTCAGAGATCAGTGGGATTGGTGAAGATACGTTTCCCATTCTGTAGGCTGCTGTTTTGTCTTTATTGACAGTATCCTTGGCCTTACAGAAGCTTTTCAGTTTCAGGAGATCCCATTTATTACTTGTCAATGTCTGTGCTATTGGTGTTATGTTCAGGAAGCAGTCTCAATGTGTTCAAGGCTACTTCCCACTTTCTTTTCTATTAGGTTCAGTGTATTCAGTAAATATATGTGACTCCCCAAGAGCCCAAATAGAAATATATCAAAGATTTATTGGAGAGCACTCACAAATATCAAGGTAGAGAGTCACCAAGGTCTTCCCTTCTGCCCAAGGGT
The DNA here is from genome assembly GCF_003668045.3 of Cricetulus griseus. Taxonomy (NCBI): domain Eukaryota; kingdom Metazoa; phylum Chordata; class Mammalia; order Rodentia; family Cricetidae; genus Cricetulus; species Cricetulus griseus. The sequence goes on along the minus strand of NW_023276807.1, from coordinate 207,613,969 downwards.
GAATGGAAGTAGTGATCCTGTCTCAAACCACCACAAGAGATCTAAAGACTGCTGCATCTTTCTTTTAAAGGAGTTACATTCCCAGATGAAATATCCACTTCTAATGGGCGAGGGAGCCCAGGGTCTTGGGTGGGGCAAATACCCACTACAAGTGTAACTGGATTTATGTTGAGGTCTTTGATTCACTTGGACTTGAGCAGTGTACAGAGTGATAGATATGGATCTATTTGCATTCTTCTACATCCCAACCTCCAGGTATGTCAGCAATATTTATTAAAGATGCTTTCTATATTTCATTGTATAATTTTGGCTTATTTGTCAAAAATCAGGTGTTTGTAGGCATGTGAATTAGTATCAAGATCTTTAATTCAATTCCATTGATCCACACATCTGTTTTGATGCCAATGCCAAGCTGTTTTCATTACTATAGCTCTAGAGTAGAGCTTAAAGTCAGGGATTCTGATACCTCCAGAAGTTCCTTTATTGTACAGTATTGCTCTAGCTATACTCCATTTTTTTTTATTTTCTACATGAAGTTAATTGTTGTTCCTTCAAGGTCTGTGAAAATTCGTGTTGGGATTTTGATGGGTATTGCATTGAATCTGTAGATTTCTTTCAGTATGTGAGCAGTATTTACTGTGTTAAACCTACATATCCATGAACATGGGAGATCTTTCCATTTTTGATCTTTTTCAATTTCTTTCTTCAAAGATTTAAAGTTCTGATTATACAGGTCTTTCACTTGTTAGGTTAGAGTTACCCCAAGATAGTTTATGTTATTTGTGGATATTGTAAAGGGTATAGTTTCTCTGATTTTTTCCTGGCCTTTATATCATTTGCATATAGGAAGACAACTGATTTTTTTCTTTAATCTTGTATCCTGCCACATTACTGAAGGTGTTTATCAACTGTAGGCATTCCCTGGCAGAGTTTTGGGGATCACTTATTTATACTATCATATAATCTCTGCAAATAGCAAAAGTTTGACTTCTTCCTTTCTAATTTGTATTCCCTTATCTCCTGTTGTTTTATTGTTCTAGCTGGAATTTCAAAAAGACCAAAAATGGAATTGAATACTTATGGAAAGAGTGGACAGCCTTGTCTTGTTCCTAATTTTAGTGGAATCACTTTGACATTCTCTCTGTTTAATTTCATTCTGGCTGTTAGCTTGTTATATATTTTTAAGTTTAAGTATATTACTTATTTCCCTGATTTTACCAAGATCTTTATCATAAAGGGGTGTTGGATTTTGCCAAAGGCAAAATCTAATGAGAGAACTACATGTATTTTTCTTTCACTTTATTTCAATGGTGGATTACATTGACAGATTTTCATGTGTTTAAGCATCCCTGAATGTCTGGGATAAAGCATAGTTGATCATGGTATATGTCTCTTTTTATGTGTTCTTGAATTTAGTTTGCCAGTATTTTTTGAGTATTTTTGCATCAATATTTCTGAGTGAGACTGGTCTGTATTCTCTTTCTTTGTTCCATCTTTGTATGGTTTGGGTATCAGGGTAACTATAGATGAATAAAAATTATAATTTGGCAATATTCTTTATGATTATGTGAGTGGAATAATTTGAGGAATATTGGTGTTAGCTCTTTTTAAAAATTTTGATAGAATTCTGCACTGAAAAAATGATTTCAAGCCTTTTTTGGTGGGGAGAATTTTAATGACTGTTTCTATATCCTTAGGGGATATAGGTCAAAATAAATTGTTGATCTGGTCTTGATTTAATTTTCGTATGTAGTACCTATCAAGAAAATTATCTATTTCCTTTAAATTTTGCAATTTTGTTGAGTACAGGTTTTTGAAGTATGACCTAGTGATTTTCTGGATTTCCATTTCATTTCTGATTCATTCCTGATTTTGTTAATTTGGGTATTCTCTCTGTGTGTGTCTCTGTCTGTCTCTCTCTCTCCCTCTCTCTCTCTCTCTCTCTCTCTCTCTCTCTCTCTCTCTCTCTCTCTCTCTCTCTCTCTGCTCTGCTCTTTGGTTAGTTTGGATAAGAATTTGTCTATCCTGTTGATTTTCTCCCAAAACCAGCTCTTTGTGTCATTGATTCTTTGTATTATTCTCTTTGTTTCCATTTTGTTGTTTTCAGTCCTGAGTTTCATTATTTCCTGACATCTACTCCTACTGGGTGAGTTGGCTTCTTTTTATTCTAGACCTTTTAGTTGTACTGTTAAGTCACTCAAGTGAGTTTCTCCAAATTCATTAAGTAAGCACTTAGTGCTATGAACTTTCCTCTTAGCACTGCTTTCATTGCATACCATAAGGTTGGATATGCTATACATTCATTATCATTGAATTCTAGGAAGTCTTTAATTTTATTTTTTTCCATAACCCAGTGGTAATTCAGGTGAGTGTTGTTCATTTTCCATGAGTTTGTAGGCTTTCTGTAGTTTGTGTTGTTGTTGAATTCTAACGTTAACCCATTGTGATAAGATACAGGGGTTATTCCAATTTTTTTCATCTATTGAGATTTGCTTTGTGACCAAGTATGTGGTCAGTTTTAAAGAAGGTTCCATGAGGTGCTAAGAAGAAGGAATATTGTTTTGTGTTTGGGTGAAATGTTCTGTAGATGTCTGTTAAGTGCATTTGAGTGCTGACATCTCTTAGTTCTCTTATTTCACTATTAAGTTTCTGTCTGGTAGATGTTTCCATTGGTGAGAGTGGGGTGTTGAAGTCTCCCACTATTCATGTGTGTGGTTTGGTGTGTGAAATGATCTTTACTAATGTTTTTATACAAATGTAGATGCCCTTGTATTAGGGGCATAAATCTTCAGAATTGAGACTTCATCTTGATGGATTTTTTTTCTGTGACGAATATTAAATGTCCTTCATCATCTCTTTTGATTAATTTTAGTTTGAAGTCTATTTAGTTAAATATTTGGATAGCTACACCCACTTGCTTTTTAGGTCCATTTGATTTGAAAACTTTTCTCACCCCTTTACTCTTAGGTAATGCCTGTCTTTGAAGTTGAGGTGTGATTCTTGTAAGCAGGAGAAGGATGGATCCTGTCTTCTTATCCATTCTGTTATCCTGTGTATTTTTATAGGTCAGTTGAGTCCATTGATACTAAGGAATATTAATTACTAGTAATTGTTAATTCCTGTTATTTTTTTATTTGGGTGGTGGTGGTGATGGTGTGTGTGTGTGTGTGTGTGTGTGTGTGTGTGTGTGTGTGTGTGTGTGTACCTCCTTGGGATTTGCCTGTATTTTCAAAGATGCAGCTAACTTCCTTGGGTTGGCGATCTCCTCCTAGTTCTTTATGTAGGTCTGGGTTTATGGGTAGGTATTTCTCCTGTTCTCCAAATTCCTTCTTTGCCTGTAGCTCTTTGCCTAAGGATGAGGCCTACTAACATTTCCTCTTCCACAATAGCATGTCTATTCCTGTCTTCTTGTTCAGGTCCTGTTCAGTTCAGACAGCAGGGTTGACAGGCCTGGTTCTCTGTCATTTCTAAAACTCAGTATCATCAGAATGACATCTTTCACTTGGCTCCTGTGCATAGCAACCTTTTAGGGGTTGATTATATTCATATTGTAAGGGGTGTTAGGGGAATTTTTGTCAGGACCATAGCTTCCCAATAATGAGATGGAGGCCCAAGAAAACTTGGCCTTAGGTTAGACTTGTTTTTCACTAACTCATGACTTAAATTAATCCATTTTTTAAATCTACATTCTTTCACAAGCTCATTATCTCATCTGCTTTTTATGGGTCCTGTCTCCTCTGTGTCTGACTGGGGACTCCTCTTCTTCCCAGAGTTCTCTGTACCTAGAAATCCGACCTAACCTCTTCCTGCCTAGCTAATGGCCATTCAGTTCTTTAATAAACCAATAGTAGTGACACATAGTCACACTGTGTAAAGGAATATTCCACAACAAGGGGTGGTTTAACAATGTGAGCAATTCATCTCTGGAACAGATTCATCTCTCCAAATTCAAATTGTATGCACTTTTAAAACTATAGGTCTTGGTTGGGGTTTTCTATTTCTATGAAGAGATACCACAACCATGGGAACTCTTATAAAGAAAACATTTAATTGGGATGACTCACTTAGAGTTTCAGAAGGTCAGTCCATATTATAATGCAGAGAACAGGAAATCAAATGGCTGTCACACTGAGGGAAGCTCGAACAAATGAGACTTCAAAAGCTGCCCTCACAGTAACATACTTCCTCCAACAAGACCACACCTACTAGTAGTGCCATTTCCTTTGGGGACCATTTCTTTCAAACTGGCACATTGCTCTCCCTGGCTCTCAAAGGTGTATAACCATATCATAATGCAAAATATGCTTTCAGTCCAAATTCAAAAGTCCATCTTGTCTATAACAACTTCAAACTTGTCCCAAAGTCTGAAGTCTCTTCTGAGATTCATGGCAATCCCTTAACTGCAATACCCTTGTAAAAACCAAAAACAAAAAGCAGATCACATAATTCAAACATGTCATGGCACAGGATATACATTACCATTCCAAAATATAAGAAAGGAGCATAGTGAGGAAATACTGGACCAAAGGAGACCAAAAACCAGCTGGGCAAACTCCAAACTTTGCATCTCCACATCTGATATCAAAATACTCTTAAAATTCCTCCAAACAAACACATGGTCCAGCATATCTCAGCAATACCCCAGTCCCTGGTACCAACTTCTGTCTTCATTAGGGTTTCCTATACCTATGACGTGATACTATGACCATGGCAACACTTATAAAGAAAACATTTAACTGGGCTGTCACACTTCCAGTGTCAGAGGTTCAGTTCACTATCATCATGACTGGGCACATGACTGTGTGCAGGCAGATGTGGTGCTGAAGCTGAGAGTGCTACATCTTGCAGGCAACAAGAAGTCAACTGGCTGTCACATTGAGGAAGCTTGAGCAAAAGTGACCTCAAATGTCTCCCCATACAGTGACACACTTCCTCCAACAAGACCACACCTCCTAATAGTGCCATTCCCTTTGGGGGCCATTTTCTTTCAAACCACCACAGTACCCATTCACCATATAGTCAACCCCAGTGAACACCACTACTTCATGCAACATTGTGAAGTCTCAGTTACTGATAATATGTGAGAAAGTAACTGGGATTTACATTACAGTTAATATATAGATACATAAACACAAATGTATAAAGAATGTCAATGATTAAAATGCTATGCTCAAAATCTTCTTTAAGGCAGTTTTAATGTCCTTGTTCCTAAGGCTGTAGATGAAGGGATTCAACATAGGTGTGATGGCAGAATACATCACTGAGGCCACTGCATTATTTCTTGGGGAAAGGGACAAAGAGGAACTGAAGAACACCCCTAGTCCTGTTCCATAAAACAGGCAAACAATGGACAAATGAGACCCACAGGTGGAGAAGGTTTTCTGTTTTCCACTTGATGTTGACGATCGCATGATGGAGGAAACTATTTTTAAGTAAGAGAAAATGATTCCTGAAATAGGAAGTAACCCAAAGAGAGCACCTACACAGTATCTGACTATGTTACTGGTGACAGTATCAAAACAGGAAAGTTTCAGTAGCTCAGAAGGGCCACAGAAGAAGTTGGAAATTTCAATATAATTCTCACAGTTGGAAAAATTTAATACTGCCAAATAGTGCAACAGTAATTCCAGAAGGCTAAGGAGAAAACACCCTAGAAGTAAGACACCACAGCGACTGGGATTCATAATGACCTGATAATACAGAGGGTGGCAGATGGCCACAAACCTGTCATATGCCATCACAGCCAAAAGCATGTCATCCATACATGCAAAAATTATAAGCAGTGACATCTGTGTCAGGCAGCCCACATAGGAGATGACTGGGCAGTGGGTTTGGATGTCCACAATTACCCTGGGAACAGTAGTGGAGATGAAACCAATGTCAACCATGGACAGGCTGGAGAGGAAGAAGTACATGGGTGTGTGGAGATGGGAGTCAGAGCTTACTGTCAGGATGATGAGCAGGTTTCCAAACAGGGCCAAGATATACATGGACAAGAATATGCCAAAGAGAACAGGCTGTAGGTCTGGATCCTCAGAGAGTTGAATGAAGTGGAATTCTGGCACAGATGTTGCATTCCACATGCTTTTATTTCTTGAACATCTTTTGGAAGAAAACAAAAATGTTGTTAACAATGGTATCAGCATGCATTTAGACCCTATTAACAATTTGAGTCAAGTAAGTACAAATATCGGTTATTTCCTCATGCTTATTGTAACATCATTAATAATTGCTCAGTTGTGGCAAATGTCATACTCTAAATAGTGTTTTGTTCTTAACTCATGTGTTAACTCTCATGAGAGCCATATTAAATACAGTAACCTAAAAGATCAGGTCTGAGTTGCTGTAAACAGCTAGCCTGTAGTCACAGTAAAATAAAGCAAACACTTTTAAGACAAAATGGGTATTTTTCAGAAGCCTCACTCTAGGAAATTGTCAGTCTAATAAAATGAAAACTTGATGCATTTAAATATTCTTCTTCTTATTGCAGTAACATAGGGCAAATTTATTTTTCTCGAAATATATCTGACAGTGTGAAGTCCAAGTCTCTAAATAACAATCTATGACTCCTACCTAGGAAAATATTTTCACACTCCAGCATCTTCTAGAGTTTACTTTTTTCCTTGATTTAAAAAAATATTCTCTACTTGGGATTTATATAGATTTTTAAAACCATTTGTCTATGTATCCCTTATTTACCTTAGTATATTTCAAATTTTGTAAATATGTCTTAGTTAAATCCACATTCTCACAGAACATCTCTGTCCACAACTGCTGAGTTCTCCAGTGGTGGGAAAAAAATGGAATGTCAATAATACAGTTGAAATTTATACTACAAATCTAATTTATGGAGATCATCTCGAAATAATCTCAGTAAAATATCTGGTATAAAAATATGATTTTCCTGTGTCTAAACAATGCCACTGATTTTCTGATGTACATCCAGCTTGACCCTAGTTTCAGTCCCCACCTCCACAGACAGTAAAGTGATTTCGATGAGAGTCAGGCCTGGTGCATAGATGTCCATGTTCTTACTACAGAGGAAATCTCAGGTTCACTTTTAGGTCAGAGTACACTGAATTGCTTAAAATATAACAGATGTTTAAAATACAGAAAATATTAGTGAAACAAAAACATAGGCAAATGGAGATTATTTTTTTAAGTCAAAGAGAAAAGATCTTGGACTTCATAAGCCAAATGAAATAGAATAAAATGTACATAGGAAGTACTAGATTATATTTAATTCAACCACAGTCAGAAACCACTGACTTAGAATACTCTCTGGCATTTAGAAAGTATTCAATTAATACATCAAATTAATAATACTTTCAACAGAAACCCACCCTGTCTAAATCATAACCATTTTATATTATGCATGTCACATGTGATACTTTACAGAAATTTGAATTATGATGAATGAACCTTGACTTCTTAGTGGTTCTGCATGATTTTATTGTCTACTTCATCTGTCTCAATAGCTGACATGAATACACAGGACAGATTTTTCTAGTGCTATTTCTATATAAATACCTATTGAAGTACATATAAAGAGCCATTTTAGGATGTGGAGAAAAAGGAACACTCCTCCATTGCTGGTGGGACTTTGTAAGACCACTCTGGAAATCAGTATGGTGGTTGCTCAGAAGAGTGGGAATCAGTCTACCTCAAGATCCAGCCATTCCTCTCTTGGGTATATACCCAAATAGTGCATGTTCATACAACAAGGACATATGTTCAAGAACATGTTCATAACAGCATTGTTTGTAATAGCCAGAACCTGGAAGCAATCTAGATGCCCCTCTGCTGAAGAATGGATAGAGAAAATGTGGTACATTTATACAATGGAGTACTACTCAGCAGAAAAAAAGCAATGGAATCTTGAAATTCGCAGGCAAATGGGTGGAACTAGAAGAAAACACCCTGAGTGAGGTAACCCAGTCACAAAAAGACAAACATGGTATTAGTCACTCATATATGAATTTTAGACATAGAGCAAAGGATTACCAGCCTATAATCCTCTTCACCAAAGAAACTAGGAAACATGAAGGACTCTAAGGGATAAATGGTCCCCAGGAATGGAAATGGCATGAACTCCTGAACTAATTGGGAGCATGAGGGTAGAGGGGAGGGAGCTACTACAATAAGAGCAAGAGAAGAGGAGTAAAGGAGAGGAAATGGAGGAGAAGAAATATTGAGCTGGGGGAAGAATAGAGGAAAGAGAGCAGGATGAGAGATACCATATCAGAGGGAGCCACTATAGGTCCGAGAAGAGATCTGGAACCAGGGAGATCTCCAGAGACCTACAAGGATGACACGATCTGACAATCCAGGCAATGGTGGAGAGGATAACCTAAAAGCCCTTCCCCTAAAATGAGATTGATGACTTCTCTTTATGCCATCCTAGAGCCCTCATCCAATGGCTGATGGAAGCAGAGACAGACATCCACAGATATACACTGAGCTGAAATCGAGAATTTAGTTGAAGAGAGGGAGGAATGAAGAGCCAAGGGGTCTGTACCAGGTTGGAGAAACCCACAGGAACAGTTGGCCTGAACAAGGGAGAGCACATCGACCCCAGATGCTGTCGGGGAGGCCAGTACAAGACTGATCCAGACCCCTGAACATGGATGTCAATAAGGAGGCCTCTGCACTCCAGGGAGCCTCTGGTGGTGGATTAGTATTTTTCCCTGGTGCAAGAAGGGACTTTAAGAGCCCATCCCACGTGAAGGGTTACACTCTGGCCCTGGACACATGGGGAAGAGCCCAGGACCAGCACAGGAAGATTTGGTGGACTTTGCAGAGCCCCCATTGAGGGCCCTACCCTGCCTGGGGAGTGGTGGGTGGATGGAGTGGGGGTGGCTGGGGGGGGGAGGGATGGGGGTGAGGGGAGGGAGAGGGAGAAGGGACTTACATGTGAAGCAAGCTTGTCCCTAACTGGAACTAATAAATAAATTTAAAAAAAAAGAGCCATTTTAAATTAACCTAATACATACTTGATGCTCATTCAGTACTATGCAACACAGCACATGCTATCCCTAAAATGGATTCGCTTACATTGAAGTGTGGTTCTAAGTCTATCTGGGAACTTCCCATATCTATTGCATAGGTATTAGCTGAATCACTACCTCATGGACAGACAGACATTAGTTTTTATGTACCATATTTATACAAAACAAAAAAATGAGAATAATAAACTGACATTTAAAAGGACCTATAAGTTGCTTAGGAAATATTAAACCACATAAAGTAGAATTAGCCGAAGGAGTGCCCCTACTTATCTTATGAGGAAGAACACAATTCTCCATGAAGACAGGACAATCTTGATTGACAGCTGCCTGTTCAAAGCAGTCCTGATCTTTCTACAGAGAACTATGACAATAGTATACATTTAAAGTCTCCCCATTATTTCAAACAACCAAATTTGGAATTTATGTCTCTGTAAAAACTGGTTTTTACTCAAAATGTAACTTGGGACTTAAAACTGTAAAAGCAAACAGGGATGGCTAACTCTATCTGAATTACTTTTGTCCATGAGCCAGGACCAGGCATGCACTATAATCAAAATAATTTACCCTTGTTAATCTTTAAGTAGTGAGTGATTTTTACCTCAGCAGATTGTTAATTCTGTCACAAAATTACTTAGATTATCCAAAAGCTCATCTATCTTTCTCAATGCATACCAGTAGCTATTTAGTTACCTTATAAAAATATAACAGCCAGACTTGCAACAATAGATGTCTGTGTCTTTTAATATTCATCAGTTAATTGTTCCAATAAAAAATTCACTTGGGTACTCTAATCACTTTTCTGTTTTACACTATAAACTATTCTATTTTTTATATTATCACATATAAATATCATCTGCTTTTGCATGATGATTTTCTAACTTTTCCCATGTAACACATGCTCCTAATATGTTCCATTGAAAAATGGTGAAATCTACCAAGGTAATAAAATATAGGATGCACTCACTTGTTCAATATATTTCTGTTTTTCTCTAGTAGTGAAAACAGTGGCCTAGTTGGCAATCAGCGAATTGAGAGAACATTTATGACTTTCTCCATACCATGTGCTTACACAAACCAAGGATAGCAACCCATCTCCATTTGCAAAATGATAAAATTTGCATTGGATTTATTTGTCAAAATTTAAAATCCTATGAATATAGAAAATATGAGTTTATGGGGTAGTATTTCCAAAGGGCACTGAACCATAATATTATGTGAAATCTAAAGTGTTTTCACACAATACACAAAACTGATCTTCCATTTCTTTTTATGACTCTACATTCTTTTATCTTCTGGTGAGAATATATACAACAATTTTTGGATAATCCAATGCAGCTCTTAAATACCATCTGATGATTCAAAAATCCATGACATGAAATCAAACACCAAAAAGATTATCTTGGATCAATTTCTACTTCACATTCCTGAATTGAATGAAAATGAAGGAAAACAAATAGGTGGAAGTCAGTGTTTTGAGAGGGAAAGGAGACTACTTAATGTTTAAAATACATATTGTTCATTTCACATTTGTGGCAATGACTCTTTAGACCCTTTGAAACCAAAAGATGAAAGTTAGAGTTAATAGGTTATATCAATATACAAAAAATACTATTATAAGGAGGAAAGTACATACAAAAATATACTTACTAAAACTTGGTCATACGACAGTTAAGGTGTCTCACAATTACTAATAATGTGTCCTAATTCACATAAACAAACAGCACAGAAAAAATAATGCAAAATAAATATGTCATTCTTTGATTCTGAAGTGATTTGGATTGGTTTAGTTTTACTTTATATTTTATTATTTTTATATTTCAAATTATACTATAGTAACATTTCCTCTATCCATTTCACCTCTTCTAACCCCCTATATAACTCACCCCACTCACTCCACATTCATAAATTTTGTGTCTGTTCTTTGTTTTTTCATTGACATATTTATATATTCAAGGATTACTAATCATATAGTTTTAAAGTGACACACAGAGGTCTTAACAGCACATATGTTTTTAAGCTCTCTTTTTTCAAACTACAGATGATACAGGGACCTGATGTCATTTTCTCACTAAAAACTTAGTGACTGAGCCTCAGAATGATGGGGGATGCTGACAATAGCAAAAATATCTAAAAAATAGAAACACAGTCTTTGTAGATCTGTAAATCAGGCACTTCCGTGGCTGAGGACAAATATTGACCAAGAAATTGACTAGAAAAGTCTGAATTGAATTGTTTCAATGTTTTGAGACTGTTTCGAATGCACCTCAAATATACAACCCTCAGTTCACACAGCAGGGGTGAACATTCCATTATAAAATGAGGAAGGAAAGAAGACATGTGTCTATTTTATTTCTTTAGAATAAAGCAGTATGAAATGTCTATTTACTGAACAGATAATTTTGTGTTTTGGTCAGGCAAAGTAATTCAGCCAACTTCACTTGTTTCGACTTGACCCTATGAAGAAGATTATAATTTTGGAATTTGGAAGAACTATTCAGATGAAGTAAGATCCATAAAATACAGAGCTCAGATCTTCCACCAGGGAAGATCTTAATAGTCACACACACACGTCATATCTTCCTTCAAAATTATAGTTACTGAATCACCCTCACCAGCATAGCCAAAGTACTTCACATTGATTATAAAATAACATAGTTGGACATGTTTTCTGCTCTTATTAGTCATAGAAGTATGGGAACGAGACACTGGGAATAAGTCAATGAGAATTTCAGGACTGCCATCACAACTAAGAATATAAAATCCCAGTACAGAGACTCAAATTTTTATTGGAGTTATACCATCATGCTACTTAAATTATCATAGTTCATATGATTAGGAAGAAATGGTCATTCTTGTAGTCTCATCTTCATCTTCACTTCCCTGAGAACTTACATGAATAAACTGTGGGTCTCTGTGACCATGATGAAGGTTTGTGGATATGATAAACCTCCCCTGCTTGTTACTGGTGATGACTCAAACTCATTCTTGAAATCCTGTAGTGAATATAATAGCAAGAGCTTCCTGATGCAGAACACTGTAGGAAGAGCAAATAGGGTTATATAGTCCTGGATTACAGAGATCAAGCTAATGACCTAGATGGACCTGCTGACTAATTACTACTAAGTAACCTTAGAAACTCAATGCACAAAGCTGGTGATTATTTATACTGGTCGACAATATTGCAATCTCTAAGGAATTCCTGGTGTCAATGGAGGACACAGAAGAGAACCTTGAATGTTCTCATGAGGTTTGCTATGAGGTACTTGTTGACATACTAAATTTTTCATTTCCAGTTGTATTTCTGTTTGTATTCCCATTAGTAAATCTATTTTTATTATTATTAATTTCTATTAAGTGCTTTCTTCTGTGTCTACAGAAACCAGTTTCTTTCTTGTGTTGCAATCCAAAGGCCAGAAATACACCCTATATATTCTAAAGATTCATGCCAAAGAGATCTTTGATCTCGGGATATCCCACTCATGAGGTTGATTTCTGTACCTCAAAAGGTCTATTCCAAGCTGCTGTGCCCAGTAATGCCTCCACTGACACACAGAAGGCCCTAGAACTCCATGACAATGATTATACCTGCTACAGGGAAAGGGGATCTTCTAGGCTCTTGAGCACATCAATAAGACTATTGCACCTACTCTGGGTAGAAAGAAACTGAATGTTGTACAATAGAAGATGGACAGACTAATCATTGAGATGGACTGCAGTGAAAATAAATCTAAATTTTGTGCAAATGCCACACTGGAAGTTTCCCTGGCTGTCTCAAAAGCTGGTTCTGTGGAAAAGGGGGTGTCCCTGTATTCTCACATCACTGACGTGGCAGGCAACTCTAAATCCATCCCATGAGTCCCACATGTCAAGGTGATCAACAGTGGTTCTCATACTGGGAACAAGTTGGCCATGGAAAAGTTCATGATCCTGCCTGCAGGGAGTCTAGGTTCTGGGAGGACATGGTTGTTGGAGCAGAGGTTTACCACAACCTGAAGAACAGAACCACATCTCCAGCCTTCTTCCTAGTTTTTAGATTGACAAAGTTTCACTCTGTTGCCCAGTCCAGTCTTGATCTCGAGAGCCTCCTGCCTTACGTGAGCTCTCAACAGAGGACTTTATAGATGTTTGTGTTCAATTAAGTCTTTCAACTGATTCCAATTCATTCTATAGTTTGAGAGCCACTACTCTGGACTTCTGTTGAGAAAGCTGTGACTATGGAGGCTCCAGAATGAATTCCTTCTCATGGAGCATCAGCGGGAAGAGCTGCAGCCTCTGTATATCACACTACATAGCCTGAGTTTTTCCCTTTGATTATACTCTGAGAAGTCACCTTGCAAGTCATGATTTGCAAGTCATGTCTTCCCTAAGACTTAGGCTTGCCAGGATGTCTTACAAGTCACATCCAGGGGTAAGATGTGGGGAACCAGCTTTTCTCAAGATCCTATCCTCTTTCCTTGCTAAGAGTGGCTCAAAAGTGGCTAAATAAGTTGTACTCACACCAGCAGTGGAGGATTGGTCCCCTTTCTCCACATCCTCTCCAACATAAACTGTCATTGGTGGTTTTGATTTAGCCATTCTGATGAATGTAAGATGTTATCTAAAAGACTTGTCTGCTTCTACTTCCACCAGCTGCTGGATGAAGGCTATAGGATGGCATATGAATTATTCATCAATCTCATAATCAGGGGAGGGCATTTAAGGTAGCCTCTCCTCCGTTGCTTAGATTGTTAGCTGGTGTCATCTTTGTAGATATCGAGACATTTCCCTAGTGCCTGATTTCTCTATAAACCCAAAATGTCTCTCTCTATTATGATATCTCCATTCTTGTTATCATCTATTCTTCCCCTGACTCAAACTTTATGCTCCCTCATGTCCGCTGCATTCCTCTTCATCTCCCCTTCTCATTCTCCTAGCTCCCTCCCCCCTCTTCCCGTGCTCCCAATTTCCTCAGCAGATATTGACACTCTCCCCTTCTCCAGGGGACCATGTATGTCACTCTTAGGGTCCTCCTTGTTTATTAGCTTCGTTGGCAGTGTGGATTGTAGGCTGGTAATCTTACTCTATGTCTAAATTCCGCATATAAGTGAGTACATACCATGTTTGTCTTTTTGCGATTGGGTTACCTTGTTCGGAATGGTTTCTTCTAGATCCATCCATTTTCCTGCAAATTTCAAGATTTCATTGTTTTTTTTTCCACTAAGTAGCACTCCATTGTGTAAATATACCACGTTTTCTCTATCCATTCTTCAGTTGAGGGGCATCTAGGCCGCTTGCAGTTTCTGGCTATTACAAATAGTACCGCTATGAACACAGTTAAACAGATGTCCTTGTTGCATGAATGTGCTTCTTTTGGGTATATGCCTAAGAGTGGAATTGCTGGATCTTGTGGAAGACTGATTCCCATTTTCTTGAGGAGTCGCCATACTGATTTCCAAAGTGGCTGTACAAGTTGGCACTCCCACCAGCAGTGGAGATGTGTTCCTCTTTCTCCACATCCTCTCCAGCATAAACCGTCATTGGTGTTTTTGATTTGGCCATTCTGACAGGAGTAAGATGGTATCTCAGAGTTGTTTTGATTTGCATTTCCCTGATGGCTAAGGATGTTGAACACTTTCTTATGTGTCTTTCAGCCATTTTAGATTCCTCTATTGAGAATTGTCTATTTAGTTCTGTACCCCACTTTTTAATTGGATTGTTTGGTGTTTTGGAGACTAGCTTCTTGAGTTCTTTGTATATTTTGGACATCAGCCCTCTGTCAGATGTGGGGTTGGTGAATATCTTTTCCCAGTCTGTGGGCTGCTGTTTTGTCTTGCTGACTGACTCCTTTGCCTTACAGAAGCCTCTCAGTTTCAGGAGGTCCTCACTGTTGACCTCAGTGTCTGTGCTACAGGTGTAATGTTCAGGAAGCAGTCTCCTGTACCAATTAATTCAAGTGTATTTCCCACTTTGCCTTCCAATAGGTTCAGTGTAGCTGGATTTATGTTGAGATCTTTGATCCATTTTGACTTAAGTTTTGTGCAAGGCAATAGGCTCGGGTCTAACTGCAGTCTTCTACATGTCTGCAACCAATTGTCCCAGCAACATTTGTTGAAGATGTTCTCTTTGTTCCATCGTATAAATTTGGATTGTTTATCAAAAATCAGGTGTTCATAGGTGTGTGGGTTAATATCAGGGTTTTCAACTCTATTCCATTGGTCTACCTGTCTATTTTTGTGCCAATACCAAGCTATTTTCAGGACTATAGGTCTGTAATAGAGGTTGAAGTCAGGGATGGTGATGCCTCCAGAAGTTCCTTTATTGTACAGGGATGTTTTGGCTATCCTGCATTTTTTTGTTTCTCCATATAAAGTTGAGAATTGTTCTTTCAAGGTCTGTGAAGAATTGTGTTGGGATTTTGATGGGGATTGCATTGAATCTGTAGATTGCTTTTGGCAAGATTGCATTTTTACTATGTTGATCCTACCTATCCAAGAGCATGGGAGATCTTTCCATTTTCTGGTATCTTCTTTATTTTCTTTCTTTAGAGACTCAAAATTCTTATGGTACAGGTCTTTCACATTTTTTGTTAGTGTTACCCCAAGGTATTTTATGTTGTTTGTGGCAATTTTAAAGGGTGATGCTTCTCTGATTTCTTTTTCCACCAATGTGTCATCGGTATATAGTAGGGCTACAGATTTTTTGAGTTAATCTTGTATCCTGCCACTTTGCTGAAGGTGTTTATCAGCTGTAGGAGTTCCCTGATAGAGCTTTTCAGGTCACTTATGTAGACTACCATATCATCCACAAATTGTGAGAGTTTGGCTTCTTCCTTTCCAATTTGTATTCCCTTGATCTCCTTTATTGTCTTATTGCTCTAGCTAGAACTTCAAGGACAATATTGAAGAGGTATGGAGAGAGTGGACAGCCTTGTCTTGTCCCTGATTTTAGAGGAATTGGATAGAGTTTCTCTCCATTTAATTTGATGTTGGCTGTTGGCTTGCTATATATTGCTTTTACTATGTTGAGGTATGTTCCTGTTATCCCTGATTTCTCCAAGACCTTTATCATGAAGGGGTGTTGGACTTTGTCAAAGGCTTTTTCGGCATCTAGTGAGACGATCATGTGGTTTTTTTTTTCCCCTCAGTCTGTTTATATGGTGGATTACATTGATGGATTTTTGTATGTTGAACCTTCCTTGCATCCCTGGGATAAAGCCTAAATCATGTTGGATGATTTCTCTGGTGTGTTCTTGTATTCTATTTGCCAGTATTTTATTCAGAATTTTGGCATCAATGTTCAAAAGGGATATTGGTCTTTAGTTCTCTTTCTTAGTTGTGTCTTTGTGTGACTTGGGTATCAAGGTTATTGTAGCCTCGTAAAAAGAGTTTGGTAATGCCCCTTCTGCTTCTATTGTGTGGAACAATTTGAGGAGTATTGGTATTAGCACTTCTTTGAATTTCTGGTAGAATTCTACAGTGAATCCATCTGGCCCTGGGCTTTTTTTGTTTGAGAAACTTTTGATGACTGTTTCTATTTCCGTAGAGGTTATAGGTCTGTTTAAGTTGCTTATCTGTTCTTGATTCAATTTTGGTAAGTGATGACTGTCCAGAAAATTGTCCATTTCCTTTAAATTTTCAAATTTTGTGTAGTACAGGTTTTCAAAGTATGATCTGAAGATTCTCTGGATTTCCTCAGTGTCCGTTGTTATGTCCCCCTTTTCATTTCTGATTTTGTTAATTTGCATGATCACTCTTTGCCTTTTGGTTAGTTTGGATAATGTTTGTCTATCTTGTTGATTTTCTCGAAGAACCAACTCCTTGTTATATTGATTCTTTGAATTGTTTTCTCTGTTTCAACTTTATTGATTTCTGCCCTCAGTTTGATTATTTCCTGGCATCTGCTCCTCTGGGGTTAATTTGCTTCCATTTTTTTCTAGATCTTTCAGCTATGATGGCAAATCTCTGCTATGGCTATTGTCTAGTTTCTTCATGTGAGCACTTAGAGCCATGAACTTTCCTCTTAGTACTGCTTTCAAAGTATCCCACAAGTTTGAGTATGTTGTGTCCACATTTTCATTAAATTCTAGGAAGTCTTTAATTTCTTTATTTATTTATTCCTTGACCTAGGAATGGTGCAATTGTGTGTTGTTCAATTTCCATGAGTTGGTAGGGTTTCTGCAATTTGTGTTGTTGTTGAATTCTAACTTTAAAGCATGGTGATCTGATAAGACACAGGGTGTTATTCCAATTTTTTGTACCTGTTGAGGTTTGCTATGTTGCCGAGTATGTGGTCGATTTTTGAGAAGGTTCCATGTGATGCTGAAAAGAAGGTATATTCTTGTGTTTGGATAGAAAGTTCTATAGATGTTTGTTAATCCCATTTGGGTCATAACTTCTGTTAGTTCCTTTATCTCTTTGTTAAGTTTCTGTCTGGTTGTCCTGTCCAGTGGTGAGAGAGGGGTGTTGAAGTCTCCCACTATAACTGTGTGAGGCCTTATTTATGGTTTGAGTTATAATAATGTTTCTTTTACAAATTTTGGTGCCTTTGTATTTGGGGCATAGATGATTAGAATTGAGACTTCTTCTTGATGGATTTTTCCTGTGATGAATATGAAATGACCTTCTTCATCTCTTTTGATTGATTTTAGTTTGAAGTCTAACTTGTTAGATACTAGGATAGCTCCCCCAGCTCGTTTCTTGGGTCCATCTGATTGGAGTATCTTATCCCAACCCTTTACTCTGAGGTAACGTCTGTCTTTGAATTCGAGGTGTGTTTCTTGTATGCAGCAGAAGGATGGATTCTGTCTTCGCATCCCATCTGTTAGCCTGTGTCTTTTTATAGCTGAGTTAAGACCATTAATATTGAGGGAAATTAAGGTCCATTGAGTGTTTATTCTTGTTTGTTTTTGATTTGTTGTTGGTACTGGTATTGTATGTGGATTTACCCTGCCTTTTATTTTGTGTTTTTGTAGAGTGAGATTATCTATTGCCAATGTTCATGTGAGTGTAGTTAATCTCCTTAGGTTGGAGTTTTCCTTTCAGTACTTTCTGTAGGGCTGGATTAGTGGTTATATATTGTTTAAATCTGGTTGTCATGGAATATCTTGTTTTCTCCATTTATAGTGATTGAAAGCTTTGCTGGGTATAGTAGTTCTGGTCTGGCATCAGTGTTCTCTCAGAGTTGGTAGAATATCTATCCAGGTCCTTCTAGCTTTCAGAGTTTCCATGAAGAAGTCTGGTGTAATTCTGGCAGGTTTGCCTTTATATGTTACTTGGCCTTTTTCCCTTATTGCTCTTAATATTTTTCATTATTCTGTACATTTGGTGTTTTAATTATTATGTGATGAGGGAACTTTCTTTTGTGGTCCACTCTATTTGGTGTTCTGTAGGCTTCTTGTACTTTCATTGGCATGTTTTTTTTTAGGTTGGGAAAGTTTCCTTCTATGATTTTGTTGAATATGTTTTCTGTACCTTTGAGTTTGGTTTCTTCACCTTCTTCTATACCTATTATCCTTAGGTTTGGTCTTTTCACAGTGTCCCATATTCCTGGATATTTTGTATTATGGATTTGTTAGACTTCAAATTTTCTTTGCTTGATGAGTTTAATTCCTCTAGTTTGTCTTCAGCATCTGAGATTCTGTCTTCCATCTCTTGTATTCTGTTGGTTATGCTTGCATCTGTGGTTCCTGATTTTTTTACTCAGCTTTTCCACTTCCAGCATTCCCTCAGTTTGTGTTTTCTTTATTGTCTCTAATTCAGTTTTCAGGTCCTGAACTGTTTCCTTCAGCTGTTTAATTGTATTTTCTTGGCTTTTTTGGCTTTCCTTGATTTCTTGCATCTTTTGGTTCATCTTTTCTTCCATTTCTCTGAAGGATTTTCTGATTTCCTATCTTAGGTTCTCTATCATCTGCATGAAGTTGTTTTTAAGGTTTCTCTCTTCTGCTTCTTCTGTGTTGGGATGTTCATGTCTTGCTGGTGTAGAGTCCCTAGACTCTGGTGGTGTCATATTTGTTTACCTGTTGTTGGATGTGTTCTTATATTGTCTTCTTCCCATCTCTTCTTCCAATGGGTACAGGGGGTGTCACTTCCTTTCCTGATGTGTATGGGTCTGGTGTTCTCTTCAGGTGTGTGCAATTGGCTCCGATATTCTGATGGGTCTCAAGTTGGGTGCAGGCAAGTCTGAGGCACTGGTTCTCCAGGTACGTGAGAACAGCACTGATGCAGAGATGTCAACAACTCTGGGTTGCTTGGTCCTCAGGGGTCAAGTTGTCCTGTCACAGACCCTAGGGCAGAAGTTCCCAGAGTGGACAGGCAGAAGTTGGGCACAAGGCAGGGGGTGAAGCAGCTCCCCTCTGCATTCTCTGCACTCTGTGGGGGCTGGAATAGCCCAGCAATCTCAGCAGAGTCAGGTTCCCAGGGTCCTCAGGGACCGATTCAGTCTGCCTGCAGATCCAGGGATGGGATTTGTCAGAGTGGGCATGCAGAAGTTGGGCCGAAGCAGCTCACCTCTGTACTCTCTGCACTCTGTGGGGGCTGGAATAGCCCAGCCTTGCCAGTATTTATTGAGCATTTTTGCATCAATATTCATGGGGGAGATTGGTCTGTAGTTCCCTTTCTTAGTTGTGATTTTTGTGTGGTTTGGGTACCAAGGTAATTGTAGCATCATAAAAAGAGTTTAGCAATAACCCTTCTGCTTCTACTGTGTGAAACAATTTGAGGAGTATTGGTATTATCTCTTCTTTGAATTTCTGATAGAATTCTGTACTGAAACCATCTGGCCCTGGGCTTTTCTTGGTTGGGAGACTTTTGATGACTGCTTCTAATTCATCAGGGGTTATAGGTATATTTATATTGTTTGTCGGCTTTTCATTTCATTTTGATAAGTGATATCTATCCAGAAAATTGTGCATTCAAATACATTTTTAAATTTTGTAGAGTACAGGTTCTCAAGGTATTACTGGATGATTCTCTGGATTTCCTCATTATCCATTCTTACGTCCCCTTTTCATTTTTGATTTTGTTAATTTGCATGTTCTCTCTCTCCCTTTTGGTTAGTTTGGATAAAGGTTTGTCTAGCTTGTTGATTTTCTAGAAAACAAAAACCAACTATTTGTTACATTGATTCTTTGTATTGATTTTGTTTCTCATTTATTGATTTCATCCCTCAATTTGATTATTTATGGCATCTACTTCTCTTCTGTGAGTTTTCTTTTTTGTCCTAGAGCTTTCAGTTGTGCTATTTATTAAGTCTCCAAAGTGACTATTCTCCAGTTTCTTCATGTCGGCACTTAGTGCTATGAACTTTCCTCTTAGCACTGCTTTCAAAGTACCCCATAAGTTTGGGTATGTTGTGTCTTCATTCTCATTGAATTCCAGGAAGTCTTTAATTTCTTTTTTTATTTCTTCCTTGACCGAGGAATGGTGCAATTGCACATTGTTCGATTTCCATGAGTTTGTAGTGTTTCTGCAATTTGTGTTGTTGTTAAATTCTAACATTAAGCCATGGTGATCTGATAAGATTCAAGGGGGTATTCCAACTTTTTTTGTATCTGTTGAGGTTTGTTTTTTGCTGAGTATGTGGTTTATTTTAGAGACGGTTCCATGTGGCCCTGAGAGGAACGTATATTTTTTTGTGTTTGGATTGAGTGTTCTATAGAAGCCTGTTAATCCCAATTGGGTCATAACTTCTGTCAGTTCCTTTGTTTCTTTTTTAAGTTTCTGTCTGGTGGTCCTATCTAGTGGTGAGAGTGGGGTGTTGAAGTCTCCCACTGTGTGGGGTTTTATGTGTGATTTGAGTTTTAGTCATGTTTCTTTAAGAACATGGGTGCCTTTGTATTTGGTGCATAGATGTTCACAACTGAGACTTAATCTTGATGCACTTTTCTTGTGATGACATGAAATGCCCTTCGTCATCTCTTTTTATTAATTTTAGATTGAAGTCTAATTTATTAGATATTAGGATAGCTAAACCAGCTTGTTTATTAGGTCCATTTGATTGGAAAATCTTTTCCCAACCCTTTACTCTGAGGTAAGGTCTGTCATTGAACTTGAAGTGTGTTTCTTGTATGCAGCAGAAGGATGGCTTCTGTCTTTTTATCCATTCTGTTAGCCTGTGTCTTTTTATAGCCAAATTAAGACCATTGATATTGAGGAATATTAATGAACATTGATTGTTAATTCTTGTTTGTTTTTTAATTTTTTGGTGGTGGTGATATTGTATGTCAATCCTCCCCCTTTTTTTGGTTTTTGCTAAAGAGGGATTATCTATTTCTGATATTTTTGTGAGTGTGGTTAACCTTATTAGGTTGGAGTTTTCCTCCAATTCTTTCTGGAGGGTTCGATTTGTGGATTTGTATTGTTTAAATCTGGGTTTGTCGTGGAATATCTTGTTTTCTCCATCTATAGTGATTGAAAGCTTTGCTAGGTAGTAGTCAGGATGGGCATCCATGGTCTCTTAGTGTTTGTAGAACATCTATCCAGAACCTTCTGGCTTTCAGAGTTTCCATTGAGAAATCAGGTGTAATTCTGATAGGTCTGCCTTTATATGTTACTTGGCCTTTTCCTTTGCTTATCTTAATATTCTTTCTTAATTATGTATTTTGGTGTTTTGATTATTATGTGGTGAGGGGATTTTTTTTTTGTTCACTCTGGTGTTCTATAAGCTTCTGGTACTTTCATAGGCATGTCTTTCTTTAGGCTGGGAAAGTTTTCTTCTATGATTTTGTTGAATATGTTTTCTGTACCTTTGAGCTGAATTATTCACCCTCTTCTATACCTATTATTCTTAGGCTTGATCTTTTCATGGTGTCCCATATTACCTGGATATTTTGAGTTAGAGGATTTTTTTGGACTTAACATTTTCTTTGGTGGATGAATCTATTTCCTCTAGTTAATCTTCAACACCTGAGATTCTCTTTCATCTCTTGTATTCTTTTGGTTCTGCTTACGTCTGCAGTTCCTGATCATTTACCCAGCATTTCTATTTCCAGCATTCCCTCATCCTGTATTTTCTGTATTGTTTCTATTTCTGCTTTCAAGCTTTGAACTGTTTGAATGTTTCCTTCACTTTTTTGGTTGTTTTTATTAGCTTTCCTTGCTTTCTTGTAAGAGAATTGTTATCTCTTGCATATTTTGGGTTGTCTTTTCCTCTATTTCTTTTATTTTTGTTTGGTTTGTTTTTTCAATTTTTAAGGGATTTTCTCATTTCCTATTTTAGGGTTTCCATTATCTTCATAAAGTTGTTTTTAAGGTCGTTCTCTTCTGTTTCATCTGCGTTGGGATGTTCAGGTCTTGCTGGTGTAGAGTCCCTAGACTCTAGTGGCATCATATTTGTCTTTCTGGTTTTTTTAAGTTTTTAAAAGAAACTTTTATTTATTTTGTAGTATTGCATTACAGTAAACAAAACACAAGTAACCAAGAACAGTCTCCAAGCAGGCTCAACTTGATATGTCCTTCTAGACGCTGCAAATATACATACATTTAGGGAATTGAGATCATACAATATGTATCAAACTTTCCCCCTCATTGTGAATATTCACGAACTAAAAACTCCATGCTACATGAGTATTTGATAACCAAGAATACACCATGTCATCTCAATCTGTCAGAAAAAAAAAAACTGTAATCCTGTCTTTCTTGGCAACAAAAATTTCATAGGAGACAAAAACAGCAGCAGGCTTCTAGATAGATATACTGGCAAAGTTAAAATTAAAATTCAGCTCAATGCTCAGCCTACAAAGAAACACAAAGCAACATACCAACTAAGTACAGCATTCCTAACTTTATCATCAGATCTACATACTAAAATATGAAGGTGTGTTCCTGCTCAATAAATGTATTCCTGTGGAGCACTAAAGATGCACCTATTGTACGGTCCTCAGGAACGTCTTTCTCCATCTCTTATTAAAAAATTTTACTGGATGTAGTGGCCTGGGTCTATCAGAGTTTGTAGAACTTTCTACCTGTCCCTTCTGTATTTCAGAGTCTGCATTGAGAAGCCAGGTGTTATTCTAATAGGTCTGCTGCCTTCATGTTATTTGGCCTTTTTCCTTGCAGCTTTAATGTATGTTCTGTATGTTCAGTGTTTTGATTGTTAGGTGTTATGGGGAATTTCATTTCTCATTCAGTCTATTTGACATTCTGATATGCTTCTTGTATGTTAGTATGAACCTCCACTTTACATTTTGGAAAATTTGTCTTACAGTTTTGTTGAAAATATTTTCTTTGCCCTTCACCTGGGTTTCCTACTTTTCCTCTTTTCCTATTATTCCCAGATTAGGTATTTTCACAGTGTCCCAGATTTTCTTGTGTTTGGTGTCTGGCTTTTTATGTTGTGCATTTTCTTTGATTGGGGTATCCTTTTTTTTCCTGTCTTGTCTTCAAGGTCTTAGGTTCTCTCTTCCATGTCTTCTGTTCTCCTGGAGATACTTGTCTCTATAGTTCTTGTTCTAGTTCCGAAATTTTTCATTTTATTGTTTACTTCAGTTTAGGTTTTTTGTTATTGACGCTATTTCCATTTTTCAATTCTTGAACTGTTTTCTTCATTTTATTTCACTGTTTATTTCTTATATTCCATGAATGCATTAATTTGTATCTTCTTTAAACAACTCAACTGTACATAAATGCTATTTTAAGTCCTTGTCCTGTGCTTCAGCTCTATTGCTTTACTCAGGTCCTATTGTATTGCTTTGCTATGTACTAGAGAGTACATATTGTTCTGGCTGTCATTGATTATGTATTTGCACTGGTGTATAGGCATCTTGACTTGAGATGATTGTCATTTTAGATGCTGATATCTGGTCTTATCTTTGTTGGGTGAGTATTTTGTTCCTTGGTTTCAGTTTCCTTCTCTGGTTCTTAGTAGACTTGATGGTTATGGGTTACCTGGCAGGAAAGGCATCTAGGATACTTCCATGTGAGGTCACTGGGGGTTCTGGGTAAAATGTGCTTTTAGGTATTAGGAACTGACAATAAGGAATAGGTGTGGGCCACAAAGGGGGAGTTTCCAGGGGTCCAAAGGTAGAAGAAAAGCAGAGTGTGCCAAAAGGATCTGGCTACACCCTTGGGATTGTAGGCAGACAGGGAGTAGAGGCCACATCAGGTAGTGTTGTCCAGGAGTGGGAAATAGGATGGTAGATTACAACTGAAAGACAGGGAGAAGAGTGGAAATACCCACTTTACTCCTTGGCCCATGTTGCTGGTAGATTTCCAAAGAATTCTTTTGGAGCTGAAATAAAGATTTCTTTGGGAGCTGAGATAAAGAGATGTGGTCTTGTGGGATGATATAAGAAATCTGCCTGTCCCATTGAAGGTAGGAGCAGAGAGACTCTTTGCTTTTTAATTTTTCATGTTTCTATGCAAACTAATTCCAGGCATTCAATGGTACAATATTAGATAGAAAATCATATTGTATAAAAGAAGTCCACAATCATGGTGAAATACATTCACTTAAAAAGAAACACTCAAAAATATTCTTCCCCATTTACGTTTGACTAAAAAGTCTTTTTAGTCAAAGAAAAGTAGGAAGCACTGGAGTTTACCCCACATGTTGTGTGAAAATGATATAGGTTCCCTCTGTTTAGAATAACAAAATTCCCATAAGATATCCAGTGACATCATTGTCAAAATATTGAATTAAAATTAATAATCCATGATGACAAAGTCATTGTGTTCCATTATACCAAGCAGTTTTGTGTTATTGTAAAGTCATGCATTTGATAATACCATTTTTTAACCAATATCTTAAATTGTGCATATGTTATTAAAGATTCCTTTAATTATACAATTCAAAATTGGTAGGTGATATAGTAAATGTGCTTTTTATTGGAATATTTATTAAGATTTACATAGTAAATGGAACCAGTAGACACAAGTGTGCCATTATTGAATGATGTACCTTCCAGAAACATAAAATATTGAATTATTAAGGAATATTTTTGAACTTGTAAACTTCATATTTATATCTACAACTCCATCAATTCCCCATCAAACAAGTTCACATGGAATCAATCTTACATACTTCTCCCTTTATTCTGCATTCTACAGTGACTTTTTGTTGCAGCTTCATGGACATTGTGAACACAACAACCTTGAAAATTGGGGAGGACTTCAGAAACTGGAAGGGACAAGAACATTTTGAGATCCAGCCATCTCATGGTTCATTGGTTTCAACTCATGCCAGTCTTTATCCATGAACTTTAATTCTCTCACTTCAAATAACAGGCTCACCATACCTACAGCTCACACTGGAACTTAATTGGGAAAAATAATCAAGTAACATATATAATGTATATCATAAGTAAACCCAGTAACAGGTACCCCATGTGTCATTTGGGAGTGATAAGTGTCATTCTTCTGTGGGCATTGTTATTAATTTACTTGACTTGTTTAAATATTCTAAAAATTAGATTATAATATAAATCCAACGGCTCTCACCTCCCTACTTCCCATATACCCACCCTTGCTCTCTTTCAAATTCATTCCTTTTTTCTTTAACTGCTGATATGTCTCCTGCTGTCAAAATTATTTCTTTGTCTAAGGATGAGGCCCACTGACCTTCCTATTCCACAAAACCATGTCTATTTACATCTTCCTTGTTCAACTCCTGTTCATGCAGCCTGGTTGACAATCCTGGTTCTCTGTAATTTCTAAAACACCTTTAAATTGGCTCCTGTGCATAGCTTTTAGGTGTTGATTACAGGCATATTGTAAAAGGTTGTTCAACTTTCTGGGGTCTAGCTTGTATCAGTCCTGTGCTACAGAGGTCATCTGTTCTGGAATGTTGTCTTTGTGGCTGTAACAGCCTTGGGTCCATCCCAGAGTGGGGTTCATGGAACTAGAGAGCCCTCCCTCTTCCCCCTATCCTCCTCCCCCTCCTCCCGGCTTTAAGGACAAGACACAGGCACATCTTGTCATCTCAGGAGGGCTCTCAGTCCACGCTGGAAACTGGAGTCTCCGGTTTATTCATGCATCCTCTTAAATAGCTTTCCAACAGTGGGGGTGACCGCAGAAGACATCTACTATCATGTATAAAGCTGATATCAAAAACTTCTTTGAACCCTAGCAGCACACCTAAACAGTCCCTAGGCACGTAAACAAATGCTCAGAACAGGTGGGGACACACCCAGGGCCAAGGTCTGTTGTTATGCAGACTAGGAGACATTCTCCACAGAGGCCAAGCCATGCAGCAGTAATTAGCCAGACATATAAAAGACAAGGTGAGATTGAGCTCCTAGAAATAGAGCTGAGGTTTGGACCCCAAAACTTTATAATCGATAATTTTGGGGCCCCAACATCAACTATGTGCACCAATCATCCCTAGAAAAGTTTCATCTCTACAAGTTCAAATTTTTGGGTACTTTGAAAACTACACATCCAATATGTGTCCAACATCAGTGACCACCATTTATCCTGCAGTACTGTAAAGTATCCATTAGAAACAATGTGTGAGATGCTAACTGGGATTTACATGTAATATACATATGGTGAATTTATAAAAAATGTCAATAATTAGAATGCTCTGTTCACAATCTTCCTTAAAGCAGTTTTAAGGTTCTTGTTCCTCAGGCTGTAAATGAAGGGATTCAACATGGGTGTGACCACAGTGTACATCACTGAGGCCACTGCATTACTTCTTGGAGAATGTGACAGAGAGGAGCTGAAGTACACTCCTAGTCCTGTTCCATAAAACAGGCAAACAATGGACAAATGAGACCCACAGGTGGAGAAGGTTTTGTGCTTCCCACTTGATGATGATGATCTCATGATGGAGGAAACTATTTTAAAGTAAGAGAAAACGATTCCTGATATAGGAAGTAACCCAAAGAGAGTGCCTACACAGTATCTGACTATGTTATTGGTGAAATTATCAAAATTGGCAAGTTTAAGTAATTCAGAAGGGTCACAGAAGAAGTTCGAAATTTCAAAAAAATGTTCTCTGTTAGAAATATTTAATATTGCCACATAGTGCATCAGTAAGTCTACAAGGCTAAGGAGAAAAGACCCTAGAAGTAAGACACCACAGCGACTGGGATTCATAATGACCTGGTAAGACAGAGGGTGGCAGATGGCAACAAACCTGTCATATGCCATCACAGACAGAAGCATGCTATCCATACATGCAAGAATTGTAAACAGTGACATTTGTGTCAGGCAGCCCACATAGGAGATGACTGAACAGTGAGTTTGGATGTCCACAATCACCCTTGGAACAGTGGTAGAGATGAAACCAATGTCAACCATGGACAGGTTGGAGAGGAAGAAGTACATGGGTGTGTGGAGATGGGAGTCAGAGCTTACTGTCAGGATGATGAGCAGGTTTCCCAACAGGGCCAAGATATACATGGACAAGAATAGGCCAAAGAGAACAGGCTGTAGGTCTGGATCCTCTGAGAGTTGAATGAAGTAGAATTCTGGTAGAGATGTTGCATTCCGTATTCTTTTATTTCTTGAACATCTTTTGGAGGAAACAAAAAACATTGTTAATGGTACCAACATGCATGTAGACCTTCTTCACAATTTGCGTAAAGTAAGTACAAATATTGGTTATTTGCTCAAGCTTATTGTGACATCATTAATAATTACTAAGTTATGTCAAATGCCATATTCTAAATAGTGTTTTGTTCTTAGCTCTTGTGTTACCTCTTATGAGAGCCATATTGAGTACAGCAACACTAAAAGATGAGGTCCTAGTTACTGTAAATAGCTGGCCTGTAGTCACAGTAAAATAAAGCAAACACTTTTAAGACAAAATGGGCATT
The DNA here is from genome assembly GCF_003668045.3 of Cricetulus griseus. Taxonomy (NCBI): domain Eukaryota; kingdom Metazoa; phylum Chordata; class Mammalia; order Rodentia; family Cricetidae; genus Cricetulus; species Cricetulus griseus. The sequence continues at coordinate 207,586,225 of NW_023276807.1, read as the reverse complement.
TTGTAGATGCCTTAATTGGAAAACTGTCAATCAAATAAAATGACAACCTGAAGCACTTTAACATAGGTCTTTTATTACAATAACATGGGGCAAGTTTATTTTTCTTAGAATATATCTAGCAGTGTGAAGTCCTAATCTCTAAATAAAATTTCTGATTCCTATCCAGAGACATATTTTCTGGTTCTAGTGTCTTCTATAGGTTTCTCTTATTTTTTTTTTCACTTAAAAAAAATCTCCATTGTAGGGCTGGGGGTAGATTAAATCTTTGGTAAAAACTTATTTGGATTTTTTAAACCAATTAATATATTTGTCCCTTATTTCTCTCAGTCTATTTCAAATTTTTGTAAATATATCTTGGTTAAATCCAAATTATCACAGAACATTTCTCTTCACAACTACTGAGATGTTCAGTGATGTGAAAAATAATAAAATATCAATAAATTCAGTTGAAATTTATGCTGCAAAGCAATTTGGGGAGATCATCTCCACAAAATCTAAGTAAAATATCAGGTATAAAAACATGGTTTTCCTGTACCTATGCAATGCCACTGGTTTTCTGAAGTGCAGCCAGAGCCCTAGTTTCTGTCCCCACCTCCTCAGAGAGTAAAGTAATTCCCATATGATTCAGGCCTGGTGCATAGTTGTCCATGTTCTTACTTCAGCTACAGAGGAAATTTCAGGTTCACTTTTGGGTCAGAGCACACTGAATTGCTTAAAATATAAAAGGTTTAAAATACAGAAAATATTAGTGATGCAAGAATATTGACAATACTCTAATGGATTCTAATACCCCTTTTCTGTTTTACACTATAAAATATTGGAATTATGATATTATCACATCTAAATATCATCCACTTTGCATAATGATTTTCCCACTTTACCCATGAAAGACATCCTCCTAATATGTGCCATTAAAAATAGCAGAATCTACCTAGTTACACTTCTTCCAAGATAATGCGATATGGGATGCACTCACATGTTGAATGTATTTCTATTGTCTCCAGTGAAGATAGTGGCCTTGGTTGGGAATCAAGGAACTGAGAGAACATTTATGAGTTTCATCATAGCCACTTGCTCATACAAATCACAGGATAACAACCCATCTCCTTTTGCAAAATGATAACATTTGCATTGTATGTATTTATCCCAATGAAAATTCCTAAGAATACAGAAAATATGACCTTATTGGGGAGTATTTCCAAAGAGCACTGGACCATAGAATTACGCAAAACTCTAAAGTGTGTCTTCACACAATGCACAAGATTAACTTTCCATTTTTCTTTTCATGACTTTACATTCTTTTCTATCCAGATGAGGATACATACAACAATTTTTTGATAACCCAATAATGTAGCTATTTAATACCATTAGATGACCCAAAAGTCCATGATACAGAATTAAACAACAAAAAATTGATCTTTCATTAATTTCTAGGTCACATTCCTGAATGGAATAGAAATATAAACAAAACCAAATACATGGAAGTCAGTATTTTGAGAGGAGAAAGGGTCTACTTAATGTTTAAAACATGTATTGTTCATTTCACATCTGTGGCAATGACTCTTTAGGTCCTACGAAACCAAAAAATAAAAGATAGAGATAGTAAGTTATATCAATATACAAAACTTACTTAAATAAGGATGAATGTTCATAGAAAACTACTTGCTAAAACTTGTTCATAAGACAATCAAGTTGTCTCAGAATTCCTGTTAATGTGTCCTAGTTCACATAAATAACACAGACAGAATAATTCATAACAAATGTGTCATTCTTTCATTCTGGAGTGGTTTGGTTTGGTTACTTTTTGCTTTTACTTGGTTATTTTTATACTTCAAATAATAGTAACAAACTCTCTTCCTTCCATTTCACCTCCTCAAAACAACCTATAGAACTCACCCCACTCTATTTCACATTCATAGCTTCTGTGTTCAATCATTACTTCATGCCTATATGTATATTTTCACAGACTACTGATCATAGAGTTTTAAGAAGATATCCAGAGGTCTTTACAGCATGTGTCTTTTTAAGCTCTCATGTTTTCAAACTACAGATGATATAGGGACCTGGCCTCATTTCCTCATTAACAAATTAGTGGCTGAGCCTCAGAATGATGGAGGATACTGACAACAGCAAAGATATCCAGAAAAATAGAACCAGCCTTTATAAATCAGTAAACCCAGGATTCAGAGGGTGAGGCCAAATGAGTACAGGCTCCCTGAAATCCTGCAGGGAACATAATGAGACCGTATTTCAAAGTACAAAGAAGATGATATGGGCCAAGGGAACCAGAAAAGCCTGACGTGAATTATTGTTTCAGTGTTCTCAGACTATTCCAAATACACCTCAGATATAATAACCGCAGTTCATACAGCAGAGGTGAACTCCATTACAAAGCATCCAGAACCCATAAGGGAAAAAAGAGATTGGACCAATGTTTTCTTTTAGAATAAAGCATTATACAATGTCTGTTTGCTGAACAAATCATTTTGTGTTTTGATCAAGCAAAGTAATTCGCACAAGACTCCTTTCTTCCTGACCACTGTTTTTGTCTTTCACCTTTTATAAAGTAATAATCATGCAGAAGCTTATAATTTGGGGATTGGAAGAACTATTCAGATGAAGTAAGATACATAAAGTAAAGAGCTCAAAACTTCCAACCGTGGAGTACATTAGTCTCACACACACACATACACACACACACCACACACACACACACACACACACACACACACACACACACACATCTTAGCTTTCTTCAAAAGTATAGTTACTGAATTGCTCTCACAAGCATAGTACAGTACTTTACGTTGATTATGAAATAACATAGTTGAGCATATTTTCTGCTTTCTTTGGTCGTAGGAATATGGAGAAAAGACACTAGAGATAGGCCAATGAGAATTTGAGGACTGCCATTGCAACTGAGAATATAAAATCCCAGCAGAGAGGCTCAAGTTTTTATTACAGTTATTAGACCATCATGCTGCCCAAATTTTCATAGTTCATATGATTAGGAAGAAATAAGAGTCTCTTCTTCATCCTCAATTCCCTCAGAACTTACATGAATAAACTGTGGGCCTGTGTGGCCATGTTGAATCTCTGTAGATATGACCAACACCCCCCTGCCACTCCCCACTTGTTGACTGTTGAAGTTTCAAGTTCTGTTGAATCCTGAAGTGAATACAATGAAGAGCTTCCTGATGCAGAATACTGTAGGAAGACCAAACATGGCTATATAGTCCTGGATTACAGAGAACAAGCTGGGGACCTACAGGGATGGGCTAACTAATGATTCTTACATAACCTTAGAAACTCAATGCACAGAGGTGGTGATTACTCACACTGGTCCCACAATATTGCAATCTCTAAGGAATTCCTGAGGTTAATGGAGGAAGCAGGAGAGATGCTGGATGTTCTCAAGAGATTAGCTATAAGGTTTTTTTGAGATCCTGAATTTTTCATTTCCTGTTTTATTTCAGTTTGGAATCCCTTTAGTAATTCTTTATTGTTATCATCATTATTATTATTACTACTAAATTATACTGAATGCTCTCTTTCATGTCTGCAGAAACCTGCTTCTTTCCTCTGTGGCAGTCCAAAGGCCAGAGAGTCACCATGTCTGTTCTCAAGATTCATGCCAGAGAGATCTTTGACTCTCAGGGAATCCCATTGTTGAGGCTAATCTCTGCACCTCAAAAGCTGTCTTCCCAGCTGTGCCCAGCAGTGCCTCCACTGACACACATAAGGCCCTGGAACTCTGTGGCAATGATAACATGTGCTACTGAGGAAGGCATCAAGGCGGCTGAGCACATCAATAAGACTATTGCACGTACTCTAGGTAGAAAGAAATCAAATGTTGTAGAACAAGAGAAGATTGACAAACTGATCATCAAGATGAATGGCACTGAAAATAAATCTAAATTTGGTGCAAATGCCATAAAGCAAGTGTCCCTGGATGTTTCAAAAGCTGGTGCCATGGAAAAGGTGGTGTCCCTGTACCCTCACATTGCCGACTTCACTGGCAACTCTAAAGTCATCCTATAGGTTTCTGCTTTCAATGTCATCAACAGTGGTTTTCATGCTGGCAACAGTTAGCCAGGCAAGAGTTCATGATCCTGACACCTGGGGCGTCCAGTTTCAGGGAAGCCATGTGCCCTAGAGCAGAGCCTTACCACAACCTTAAGAATGTCATCAAGAAGAAATAAGGGAAGGAAGCCACCAATATGAGTGATGAGAACAGGTTTGTGCCTAACATCCTAGAGAACAAAGAAGCCTTGGAGATGCTGAAGGTCGAAACTACAAAGGCCAGCTACACTGACCGGGGTGTCATCTGCGTCTGAGTTATTCAGATCTAGCAAATGTGACCTGGACTTGAAGTCTCCTATGACTCCAACAGGTACATCAGGCACGAATAGTTGGCTGACCTGTGTAAGTCCTTCATCCAGGAGTATCCAGTGTTGTTCATTGGAAACCCCTTTGAGCAGGACAAATAGCAAGCTCAGAGGAAGTGCATAGCTATTGCAGGCATCCAGGTGTTTGGGGATGATCTCATGGTTATCAAGCATAAATGGATTTCCAAGGCTGTGACAGAGAAGTCCTACAAGTGCCTCCTGCTCCAAGTGAACCAGATCAGCACTGGGACTGAATCTCTACGGGAGTGTAAGCTAGCCCAGTCCAATGGTTGGTGCATCACAAAGTCCCATTGCTCTGGGGACACTGAGGATACTTTCATAGCTGACCTCTTGGCAGGGTTCTTCACTGGGTATATCAAGACTGGTATCCATTGCTGATCAGAGTGCCCAGTCAAGTACACTCAGGTCCTTAGAATTGAGGAAGAGATAGGCAGCAGCGTGAAGCTTGCTGGCAGATTCTGTAGGAATCCCCTGAGAAAGTAGGCATGGGCTGGAGATCCCTGGAGCCACCAGTTGATTAGACCCTGTCCCTGATGTCAGGGAGATGGCTCAAGGATGCCACCAGGAGCCCTGCTGAAAACCACAGCTTTGTAATGATGTGATTGGTCCAAATCATTGTTTTTGTCACTTCACTTCCCAGCTAGTGCCTGGAGCCCTCATAACTCCAGTGTAATCTCTAGAGTGGCCATAGGCAAGACCCCATCTCAATGACTCTACATGCAAAATAAAAGCCTCAGTGACCCCAAAATAAATTAATAAGTTAATGAATAAATTTTACTTTCATATCTTGAATTTTTCATTATTTCATTCTAATGTTTTTGTTTTCACAGACTTCGTTTTCAGTATCTTCTTTATTAGTATCATTTGCAAGATCCTTGAACATATTTATAATTACTATTTTTGAAGTCCTACTCTTGTGCTTCAGCTATATTGTATTTCTCAAGGCCTACAAAAAGAGGGTTACCAGCTTCTGGTGAAGGCTTATTGTCTTGGCTGTTCATGTCTGTGTCTTTGCACTGGGGTCTAACCATCTGGAGCTATGAAGTTTGAAGTATTTCTTGGTGTTGATATCTGCATGCTTTGGTTTCTGTTACCCTCTCTAGATCCTAGGCAAGTGTGGTGGTTCCAGAGTCTGTGGCAGAGACTACTTCTGTGGGTAGGCCATTGGTGGAAAGGAATGGAGATGGGCTAGGAGGAAAGTCTGAGATGAGTGTGGGCCCACACCAAGAGATAGAATCCCCGGGGGCATAGGTGTGGCAGAAGGAGGGGGCTCTTGCAAAGAGGCTGCAGTAATATAAATAAGTCTGGAGAGACAGGGGTGAAAGGGCAAGAAGCCCTATAGAACCAGGGAAGCCTGGTTCTATAACATAATGTGGAGTTGCAGGTGAATGGATTTAATTGGGAGGAGGGGCTCCTGCAAAAAGGCTGCAACACGAGTAGGAGTAAAGTCTGAAGAAAGCACAATGAAGGACAGGAAGAACCCTGAGAACTACCCACCTGAGTCCCAGACCAGTGCAGCCACTGGGGACGCTTGTTAGAATGTGTTTGTAGGAACTGATGGCTCACAAAAAGGAAAGAAGATGGAGTAAAGGGGAGGCTGAGAGGGTCAGCAGAAAAGACCTAGCTGGGTCTGCAGCAAGTAGCAGAGTCCTCAGGAGGTAGGGTGAGAGGAGCCGCTCCTGAAAGCATTCTGCTACATGAGTGTGAGACTAGAAAAATGGTAATGGCAGACAGGAAAGAGGGTGAAAATTGTCTACCTGAGTCCCAGCCCTGTGTGATCACTGGTACAAAGTGTTTGTGGGAATCAAAGCTGACACAACGGAAGGCAAATGGACTGAAATGGAAGGCTGAGAGAATTGGCAGGAAAGCTAAGCCTGGTCTACACCTAGAGTCAGTGTCCCCAAGGCTGTGCATCCCAGAGAAATAATTATTTTGGTCTTTTGTTCATATGAGTGACTGGTCTCCCATATAAACAAAAGTCACTCACCTGTTCTTCCAGCTGATATATGTGGTGCTTATGCCCATAGGGGCTGCTGGTGTGGCTGGGCATGTTTGACCAAAGGGAGGATGATGTAGTAGGTGTGAGTGGGTGGCAGGGTGGGTCTTCTGGCAACAGAGTCCAGTGAGTGGCAGAGGTACAGCCTGCACACAGGTCTCTTAGCTGCTGGCCTGCTGTTGGGGTCTGTACCAGAGCAATGGGATTCCACCACAGTAGTTTGCAGGGTCCAGCTGCCTTGCTGGGACTGGAAAAGGAGAAGGACATTTCTATTTCTTAAATTTGGTTTCATCATGGAGTCTTTCTCCATCTCTTATTTAAAATTTTTACTGAATGTAGTAGTCTGGATGGCATCTGTGGTTTCTTAGAGTTTGTAGAACATTCTTCCAGTCCCTTCTGCATTTCAGAGTCCTCATTGAAAATCCAGGTGTTATTCTAATAGGTCCGCTGCCTTCATGTTATTTGGCCTGTTTCCTTGCAGCTTTAATATACTTTTTCTGTATGTTTAGTGTTTTAATTATTAGGTATGCCGAACCTCATTTCTGGTTATGTCTATTTGGTTTTCTGACATGCTCCTTGTAATTTGATAGGAACCTCCTTATTTACATTTTGGAAATTTTCTCTTATGGTTTTGTTGAAAATATTTTCTGTGCCCTTGACCTGGGTTTCTTCTTTTTCCCCTATTCCTGTTATTCCTAGATTGGGTATTTCCACAGTGTCCCAGATTTCCTGTGTGTTTTGTTTCGGGCTTTTTTATACTTAGCACTTTCTTTGCCTGGGTATCCCTTTTTTCCTGTCTTGTCTTCAATGTCTACGATTTTCTTTCCATCTCTTGTATTCTCTTGGTGAAGCTTGTCCCTGTAGTTCTTTTTCTAGTTCCACATTTTTCATTTCTCATCTCACCTCAGTTTAGGTTTTCTTCATCAATACTATTTCCATTGTCATTTATTAAACTGTTTTCTTCATGTTATTCCACTGCTTATTTTTGTACTCTTCATGAATGGATTAAATTGTATCCTCTTCAAGCACCTCATATGTACATAAATGCTATTTTGAAATCCGTGTCCTATGCTTCAGCTCTATTGCATTACTCAGGGTCAATTGTATTGCTCTGCTGTGTACTAGAGACTACATATTGTTCTGTCTGTTACTGATTATGTTTTTACACTGGAGAATAGGTATCTTGGCTTGAGATGATTGTCATTTTAGATGCTGATATCTGATCTTGTCTTTGTTGGGTGAGTGTTTTCTTCCTTGGTTTCAGTTTCCTTCGCTGGTTCTTAGTAGAATGTGGTGGCTGTGGGTTGTCTGGTAGGAAATGCTTCTGAGATACGACCATGTGGGGTCACTGGGAGTTCCAGGTAGATGTACTTTTAGTTATTGAGAACTCACAATTAGGATTACATGTGGGCCAGAAGGGGGAGTTTGCAGGGGTCCACAATTAGGATGAAAGCAAGGTGTGTCAAAAAAAAAAAAAAAAGATCTGCCTTTACCCTTGGGAATATAGGCTGACAGGGAATAGAGGCCACAATAGGTAGTCTAGTACAGGGATGGAGTATAGAATTGTAGATTCGAATTGAAGACGGGGGAAGAGCGAAGATGCCCACCTGATTCCCTAGACTGTGTGATTGGTGGATTGCCAGTAAATGTTTTTGGAACTTGAGTCTGAGACAAAGGGATATGGTCTGGAGGAAGGCTATAAGAGTTCTATCTACCTGTCCACTGGAAGTAGGAGCAGAGAGTCTCTTTGCTGTTTAATTTCTCATGTTTCTATGCAAAGCTAATTACTGGCATTCAATGTCACAGTATTTGAAAGAAAATCATATTATATAAAAGAAGCCAAGGAGTACAGTCACTTTATTAAAAAAGTGTGGAGCCTTGGCACCACACCCACTGGGAGAGGTGCTGGGCCTCTCCTGCCCCCTCCCACCCCTCTCATTGGAAGCCTTGAACAGGGCACATAGTCCCCTTCCCACCCATTGAACTGGAAGCAGACCAAACCATGCAGCATCTGCCGCCATTAGAACCTTGCCTCCCACCTATCAGGAGTCAAGGCCCTGAAACCACTGGGAGAGGCCCCACATGCACCCAATGGAAGAAGAAATGGGAGGATGGCAGTTATAAGAAAACATTCAACAACATGAAGATTATTATAACACCACCAGAGTCTATGGCTTCTACCCCAGCAAGATCTGAACATCCCATCATAGATGAGGCAGAACAAAATGACCTTAAAAACAACTTTATGATGATGATAGAGGTCCTAAAAAAAGGAAATGAGAAAAACCACTTAAAGAAATGGAAAAAAACAAACAAAAAAATCTAAGAAATGGAGGAAAAGATGAACCAAAAAATGCAAGAAATCAATAATCTCTTAAGGAACGCCAAGAAAAATTAACCAAATACATAAAAGAAACAATTCAAATAGTTCAAGACCTGAAAACTGAAATAGAGACAATAAAGAAAACACAAACTGAGGTAATGCTGAAAATAGAAAATCTGGATAAACAAACAGGAACTACAGATGCAAGCATAATCAACAGAATACAAGAGAAGAGAGAATCTCAGGTACTGAAGATAAACTAAAGAAAATAGATTCATCAACCAAAGAAAAACTTAAGTCCAACAAATCCTTAACACAAAATATCCAGGAAACATGGGACACCATGAAAACATCAGCCCTAAGAATAATAGGTATATCCACAGACTGACAGCTCGGAAACTAGCATAGGACAGAACCAGGCCCCCTGGGTATGGGTGTAAGTTAGGAGGCCTAGGCAGTCTGTAGGGCCAATGGTAGTAGAACAGTATTTATCCATAGTGCACAAATGGACTTTGGGAGCCCATTCCCCATAGAAGGATATTCTCTCAGCCTAAATACATGGGTGAGGGCCTAGGCCCTGGCCCAAATAATGTGATAGACTTTTATGATTCCCCCTCCCTGGAGAGTAGGTGGGGAGTGGGATGGAGGAGGGGGGGCATGGGAGGATGGGAGGGTGAGGGAACTGAGATTGATATGTAAAATAAGATTGTTTCTAATTTAAATTTAAAAATTAAAGCTGAAAAAATGTCTAGACAGGAACAGCCTAAGAAAGAAAGAAAGAAAGAATGAAAGAAAGAAAGAAAGAAAGAAAGAAAGAAAGAAAGAAAGAAAGAAAGAGAGAGGGAGGGAAGGAGGGAGGAGGGAGGGAGAGAGGGAGGGAAGGAGGGAGGGAGGGAAGGAGGGAGGGAGGGAGGGAGGGAGAGAGAGAGAGAGAGAGAGAGAAAGTGCAAACTGAGGGAATGATGGAAATAGAAAATCTTGGAAAACAATCAGTAACTACAGACTCAAGCATAGCCAACAGAATACAAGAGATGGAAGAATCTCAGGTGTTGAAGATATACTAGAGGAAATAGACTCATCCAGCCAAAGAACCTATTTCGTCCAAAAAATCCTCAACACAAAATATCCAGGAAATATGAAACACTATGAAAAGACCAAACCTAATAGGTATAGGTAAGAAGCAAATAGGTATAGAAGAAGACAAAGAAGCCCAGCTCAAAGATGCCGAGAACATATTCAATAAAATCATAGGAGAAAACTATCCCACCTAAAGAAGGACATGAAGGACATGCCTATGAAAGTATAATAAGCTTACAGAACACCAAATAGACTTGACCAAAAAAAAGTCCCTTCCCCACATAATAATCAAAACACCAAACATACAGAATAAAGAAAGAATATTAAGAGCTACAAAGGAAAAAGATCAAGTAGCATAAAAAGACAGGCCTATCAGGATTACACCTGACTTCTCCATGGAAACTCTGAAAGCCAGAAGGTCACCAGGATAAATGTTCTACAAACATTAACAGATGACATCCCACACTACTATAGCCAGCAAAGCTTTCAATAACTATAGATGGAGAAAACAAGATATTCCATGACAAAACCATAATTCAAAACAGTACATATCCACAAATACAGATCTCCAGGAAGTACTAGAAGGAAAACCCCAACCCAAGGATTTACCTACATTCATAAAAACATAGGCAATAGATAACCCCACATTACCAAAGCCAAAAAAGGGGGAAACACACACAATACCACAAACACCAACAAATCCAAAACTAACTAGAATCAATAATCAATGGTCATTAATATCCCTTAATATCAATGGTCTTTTTTCCATTCATTTATAATAAAGTCATGCACAATTATGATACACAATACAGTATGTTCACAATGGCATGGTTAAATTAAACCAATTAACATGTTATATCACACATATTCATCATTTTTGTTTTGAGAACACTTAAAGTATACTATCTCACAACTTTTAAAATATAGCATATTGTTATCAAACATATTTATCATGCTCTCAGTAGACCTCAAGACTTCACAGAGTCCTTGCCTCTTGTCCAACTGCAGTTTTATATCCTTAAACCAATCGTTTCCCCATTGTTAAAAGACCCACATTGAAGCCTTAATTGAAGCCACAATTCTGCTCTCCGTTCCCATAAGTTCATCATTTCTAGGTTACACATAAAATTGAAATTGAATCAAGAACAGATAAACTCTTTTTATATAAATATCAATGGTCTTAATTCACCTATGAAAAGACACAGGCTAACAGAATGGATACAAAGATACAATCCACCCTTCTTCTGCATACAGGAAACACACCTCAACTTCAGAGACAGATGTTACATCAGAGTAAAGAGTTGGGAAAAGATTTTCCAACCCAATGGACCTAAGAAGCAAGCTTGTGTAACTATTCTAATATCTAACAAACTAGACTTCAAACTAAAATTAATCAAAAGAGATGAAGAAGGAATTTCATATTCATCACAGGGAAAATCCATCAAAATGAAGTCTCCATTCTGAACATCTATACCCCAAATACAAAGGCACTCACATTTGTAAAAGAAACATTACTAAATAGTGGGAGACTTCAACACCCCACTCTCACCACACAGAACAAAGGATAACCAGCCTACAGTCCAGAACCCCAGAGAAGCTAGGAAATAAGGAGAACCCTAAGAGAGATACACATGGACACCTCCCCCAGAGAAGGGGAAAGGGACAAGATCTGAGCAAATTGGGAGCACAGGGTGAGGGGAGGGAGTAGAAAAGGAGAAGAAAAGGAGAGGGGGAGGAGAACGTGAGGGATCAGGAGAGTCAAATTGGGGAAGAACAGAGAAGCAGAGCAAGAAAAGAGATACCTTAATAGAGGGCGCCATTATGGGCTTAATGAGAAACTTGGCACTAGGGAAATGTCCAGGTATCCACAAGGATGACCCCCAGCTAACAATCTAAGAAATAGTGAAGAGGCTACCTTAAATGCCCTTCCCCAATAACGAGATTGATGACTACCTTAAATGCCATCAGAGAGCCTTCACCCAGTAGCTGATGGAAGCAGAAGCAGAGATTCAGAGCTAAAGCACTGAACCAAACTCCTGGAATCCAGTTGTAGAGAAGGAGGAGTGATTAGCAAGAAGTCAAGACCATGCTGGAGAAACCCAGAGAAACAGCTGACCTGAGCAAGTGGGAGCTCACAGACCCCAGTCTGACAGCTGGGGAACCAGCACAAGACTGAATCAGATCCCCTGAACGTGGGTGTCAGTTGGGGGGCCTAGGCAGTCTATGGGGCTTCTGGAGGTGGAACCAGTAATTATCCCTAGTGCACGAATGGGGTTTGGGAGGCCATTCCCTTTGGAGGGGTACTCTCTCAGCCTAGATACACGGGGGAGGATCTAGATCCTGCCCCAAATGATGTGACAGACTTTGATGGTCCCCCATGGGAGACCTCATTCTCCCTGAGGAGTTGATGGGTGGGGGATGGGAGATGGTGGGGGTAATGGGGGGACAGGAGGGACGGGGAACTGAGATTGGTATGTAATATAAGATTGTTTTTAATTTAAATAAAAATTAATTTTAAAAGTTAATTGAACAAAAACCTCAAATAATTTCTTCCCCATTTAACAAAAACTCTTTTTAGTCAAAAAAAAAAGTAGGAAGCATTTAAGTTTACCCTAATATGTTATGAAACTATAATACAGTTTCCCTGTTTAAATGAAATAAAGCCACGTGAAAAAATCCAGGGACTGTATTGTCTGAATGCCAAATTAAAATTAATAGTTCATGATGACAAAGGCATTGTGTTCTATTTCCCAAGCAGTTTTCCTGTTATTGGAAAGTCATGCTTTTTTATAGTGCCATCTTTGTTTTCTTAACAAGTATTATCTTAAACCAATGTTAAATTAAATTTGTTCATCTTACTAAATCTTCTTTTAGTACCCAATTCAAACTTGGTAGTAGATATGATAAATGTGCTTTTTACTAAAAACATTTATTAAATTTACATAGTAAATGGAACCATTAAACACAAATGTGCCATTATTGAACAATTCACCTTTGAGAAAACATAAAATATTGAATTATTAAGAAATAACCTTGAATTTGTAAAGTTCATGTGTATAGCTCCATCAATCCCCCCTCAAATGAGTCACATAGAATCAATCTTATATTCTTCTCCCTTTGCTCTACATTATACAGTGACTTGTTGATGTGTTTCATGGCCTCTGTGAAAACAACCTTTAAACCTGTGGGGGACTTGAGAACTGAGAAAGCCAAGAGCATTTTAAGTCCCAACCATTTCATGCTTCATTAGTAGATTTTATTCATGTCAATCCTTATCCATGAACTTTAATTCTCTCACTTCAAATAACAGGCTCACTATAATGACAGCTCAAATTGGGACTTAATTTGAAAAAATAAACAAGTTACATGCATAATGCATATCGTAAGTAAACCCAGTAGCCAAATCTCCTAATAGTGTCATTTCCTTTGGGGGCCATTTTCTTTCAAACTACCACTCCCTGGCTCCCAATGGCTTATACCCCTATCATGATGCAAAAATTCTAAACTCCAGCTCAAAAATTCCAAAGACTCTTCTGAGATGCATTGCACTCTCTCTTTTTTTTATTAGTTCAAATTAGGAAAAAGCTTGCTTCACATGTCAATCCCTTCTCCCTCTCCTCTGCCCCAACCCTCCCCGCTAGCTCCTACCTGCCCCTCACCCCATAGCCCCTCCACTCCCCAGGGAGGGTAGGGCCCTCGACAGAGACTCCCCAAAGTCTACCACATCATCCTGGGCCAGGCCTAGGCCCTCCCCCATGTATCCAGGCAGAGAGAGCATCCCTTTACTTGGGATGGGCTCTCAAAGTCCCTTCTTACACCAGGGAAAAATACTGATCCACTACCAAGGGTCCCATAGAGTGCCGAGGCATCCTCATTGACATCCATGTTCAGGGATCTGGATCAGTTCCATGCTGGCCTCCCAAACAGCAGTCTGGGGTCCATGCACTCCCCCTTGTTCAGGCCAGCTGTTTCTGTGGGTTTCACCAGCCTGGTCCTGACTGCTTTGATCTTCATTCCTCCCTCTCTGCAACTGGGTTTCAGAGTTCAGTTCAGTGTATATCTGTGGGTGTCTGCCTCTGCTTCCATCAGCCACTGGATGAGGGCTCTAGGATGGCATATAAAGTAGTCATCAGTCTCATTATAGGGGAAGGGCATTTAGGCTATCCTCTCCACAATTGCCTAGATTGTCAGTTGGTGTCATCCTTGTAGATCTCTGGAAATCTCCCTAGTGCCAGATCTCTCCTCAGAACTATAATGGCTCCCTCTGTTATGGTATCTCTTATCCTTCTCTCCTCTAGTCTTCCCCCAACTCATCATTTCTGCTCCTCCATTTCCTCCTCTCCCCTCTTCTTCTCCTCTCATTCTGCTAGCTCCCTCTCCCCTACCCTCATGCTCCCAATTAGCTCAGGAGATCCTGGCCCTTCCCATTCCCCGGGGTCTATGCATTTTTCCCTTAGAGTCCTTCTTGTTTCCTAGTTTCTTTGGTGAAGAGGATTGTAGGCTGGGAATCCTTTGCTCTATTCTAAAATTCATATTTGAGTGAGTACATACCATGTTTGTCTTTTTGTGACTGGGCTACCTCACTCAGGATGGTTTCTTCTAGTTCCATCCATTTGCCTGCGAATTTCAAGATTCCATTGTTCTCCCCCTGCCGCTGAGTAGTACTCCATTGTATAAATGTCCCACATTTTCTCTATCCATTCTTCAGTTGAGGGGCATCTAGGTTGCTTCCAGGTTCTGGCTATTACAAACAACGCTGCTATGAACATAGTTGAACATATGCCCTTGTTGTATGAATGGCATGGCACTCTCTTAACTGTAATCCCCTTGTCAAAATCATTATCAAACAGCAGATCACGTGCTTTCAACATATCAAGACACACTATATACATTACCATACCAAAACATAGAGAAGGGAGCATAGTGAGGAAATACTGGACCAAAGCATCACCAAAAGCTATCTGGGCAAACTCCAAATATTTCATCTCCATTTCTGATGTCAAAATGCTCTTCAGATCTCCAACTCCATTCCAGTTTGACCACAACACACTTCTTGCTCGTGGGCTCATTCCACTCCCTATTAGCTTCTCTCTCTTCTAGGCGGGTATCCCACAAATCTGGCATCTCTAACATCTTGGGTTCTCCCAGGCAATCCAGGCTTCAACTTCACAGCTTCACTCAACACCCTCTCTACTAGGACTCCATTCAGGGGCACCCTTGTCATATGCCAGGCCTCAGCAGCTTTCTTTAGGTACAGAGGCAAATTCCAAAGCCCGTTTCTTCTCTCCTTAACTATGAAGCCAGAATGATATGACAAAAGCTGACGTGTTCTGCTGCTTACTGGGGCTGGAACATGGCCCCTTGCTCAATTGAATCTCTACCAGCTTTCCATCTTTTACTGCCTAAGCTTGCCTGTCTGAAACTGCATATGTAGACCAGGCTGGCCTCAAACTCAGAGACCACCAACCTCTGCCTTCTGAGTGCTGGCAATAAAGATGAGCACCATCACACCAAGCCCAAGCTTTTCTCAATTACTTTTTACAAGGTAGATACTTAGTTGGGTGGGATCTTGCCCTGAGGTCACTACTCCTTTTATTCCACTTTTATTTTTCAGTTGGAGTTCTTTTAATATTTAAATACAAAAGTGAGCACTAACTTCTTTACACAACATACAGGTCTAACAGCCAGATATGCAGAAGAAATGAGCGCCTGCTCTGTTCACAGTCCCCATCTGGCTAAAGCTATAGGCAGCCTCCCTTCTCTCCAACATACAAGGATTCCTGTAACCGAAGCTGTAATGTATTATCAGTTCCACACTGTTTACATGTTCCAGACATTTTCAATCTTTAAAAATAAAAATCTTTAATGGTCAGGGGATGCTTACTTCTTCCCTACAAGAGGCGTGTGAGAACTTCGATAGGAACAATTTACTAAAGGGATAGCATGGTATAGCCTTCCACATGGCTGTACTCTAGCATCAGATTGAGAACAGGAAATAAGTCAGAACATTATGGAGGGCACAGGTGTAACTGGAGTCTCTCCATGAGAAATGGAGAAAGTTCCCACCAGATTTAAATAGATGGATGTGCCAAAGTTTAAAATAGAAAGAATAAAAAGTCCAAACAATTAGCAGTTCAACTGAATTTCAAAGTTCTCCCACCAGGACAAATACCAAAGAAACAATCTAGATCTTTCCAGTAAGTGAAGGTAGAGCCCCTGGCATTCCTCCTGACAGCCCTGTGTTAGGCCCCAAGAGTGTCTAGAAAAGGAAAAGGAAAAGTGTTAAGTCTATCACACATACAAGGTAGACAAATTCCACGCCGCTGAGAAGTCAGGCACCTAAAAGTACAGGGACCTACTGCCACTCGGGGTTTAGTGCCAATCTAGTCCTTGGGCCTCCACCGCTGGCGCAAAGCCTGGAGCAAGTGCTCACCTGACGCTGCTGCAGTTGCTGTTGTTGCTCCCTTTGAAAATTTCCCGTCTCAAAGACAACTGTAAGAACCAGGATCATAAAGGAAGTGTTCCCAATCCACAAAGCTGCCCTGGAAAATCTGCACATCTTCTGAGCCACGAAGAGGAAGAGATCAAAGATGGCTCTTGCCCCGACTGGACGCTCTCAGGAAACATCTCCATGAGACCCCACAGTCTCTGCAGCAGGGTCTCGTCTAGGTCGTCCTCTTCCAGCTCCTCTTCGGCCTTCTCCGCCTAGGCTTTCGGGTGCAATTCATCAGGGGACAGAGGCTCCCCAGCACCCGCTGCAGTGACTGCAGCGGCCATGGCTGTAGGCTTATTCCATTTCTTAATCTATTTATCTCCCTGAACATAGGATTTAGCTCTATTCAACTTCCTGGTGCTCTATTCTCCTCAAAATTTACTTTTTGCAAATTACCATGCTCAGCTTGCTACTTTTCATCATATATCTTCATTAGAGTTACCACTAATATCCACACAACAGAGTATTACTAGGCTGTTTTTGCAATTTCTTCTGCCAACGAAATTAATCCAAGATTCTTCACTTTAGGCTTAGGCAGACTTTTGAGACAAGGGCAAAGGACAGCAACTTCACCAAAGTATCACAAGAATGATCTCTAGGCAGCATACTAAGTTCTTCTCTGAAACCTCTTGAATGGGCCCCAACACTTCAAATAACACTAAGGATCTCTGTCTTCCATGCTGCTACTAGTATGGCCCATTAAGCAATGCTTAAAGCATTACTGCTTTCATAACCCAAAGAACCAAAGTCTAAAATCCTCCAAACAAACAAATGGCATGGCATATCACAGCAAGACCCAGTTCGTGGTACCAATTTCTGTCTTCGTTAGGGTTTTCTATTGCTATGAAGAGATACCATGACCATGACAACACATATTTTTTTCTTTCTTTTTTTCCACCTTCCCAGTTCCCTCTCCCTCTTCTCCTCCTACTCCCCCCCCACTCTCCCCTTCTCCCATCTGCTCCACAAAGAGTGTAAGGCCTCCCCTAGGATGTCTACTAAGTCTGTCCCATCATCTAGTTGAGGCAGGACCAAGGCACCTCTCCACCCCCACACCCCTGTGTCTAGGCTGGCCAAGGCATCTCTCCATATAGAATGGGCTCCACTAAGTCAGTCTGTGCATTAGTGTTAGATTTTGGACCCACTGCCAGTGGCCTCATATATTGTCACAGTCGCACCATTGTCACTTATATTAAGGGAGTCTAGTTCACTCTCATGCAGGTTCCCCATTTGTCAGACCTGAGTCAGTGACCTCTCACTAGCTCGGGTCAGCTGATTCTGTGGGTTTCCCCATCATGGTCTTGACGTTGTTCATATTATCACCCCTCCCTCACTTCGATTGTACTCCAGAAGATTGGCCTAATGGTTAATTGTGGATTTCTGCATCTGCTTCCATCTGTTTCTGGAAGAGGGTTCTAGCCTCCCTGGGGTTATGGATTGTACACTGGGTATCATTTGATTGATGTCTGGTATCCACTTTTGAGTGAGTACATACTATATTTGTCTTTCTTGATTTTGGTTATCTCATTCAGGATGGTATTTTCTAGTTCTGTCCATTTGCCTGTGAATTTTAGGATGTCATTATTTCTTACCACTGAGTAGTACTCCATTGGGTAAATATACCACATTTTCTTTATCAGTTGAGGGACATCTAGGTTGTTTCCAAGATGTGGCTATTTCACATATTGTATGGCAACACTTATAAAGAAAACATTTAATTGGGATGACTTGCTTACAGTTTCAGAGATGGAGTCCATTATCATCATGATGGGGAACATGGTGGTGTTTGGGTAGATGTGGTGCTGGAACTGAGAGTACTACATCTTGCAGGCAACAGGAAGCAGACTGGCTGTCACACTGAGGGAGGCTTGAGCAAAAGAGACCTCAAAGGCCACCCCCACAGTAACACACTTCCTCAAACAAGGACAAACCTCCTAATATGACACTCCTTTGAAACCAACACACTATCTACCATATGGGCAACTTCAGTGAGCACCACTTCATCATGCAATATTGGGAAGTATCAGTTAGTAATAATGTAAGACATTAACTGGGATTTACACATACAGTTTATATATATATGGTGAACTTATAAAGAATTCAATGATTAGAATGCTCTGCTAAGAATCTTCCTTAAGGCACTTTTAATGTCCTTGTTCCTTAGGCTGTAGATGAAGGGATTCAACATGGGTGTGACCACAGTGTACATCACTGAGGCCACTGCATTACTTCTTGGAGAATGTGACAGAGAGGAGCTGAAGTACACCCCTAGTCCTGTTCCATAAAACAGGCAAACAATGGACAAATGAGACCCACAGGTAGAGAAGGTTTTGTGCTTCCCACTTGATGATGGTGATCGCATGATGGAGGAAACTATTTTATAGTAAGAGAAAACGATTCCTGAAATAGGAAGTAGCCCAAAGAGAGTGCCCATACAATATCTGACCATGTTATTGGTGAAAGTATCAAAATGGGCAAGTTTAAGGACTTCAGAAGGGCCACAGAAGTAGTTGGAAATTTCAGTAAAATCCTCACAGTTGGAAAAATTTAATATTGCCACAAAGTGCAACAGTAATTCCACAAGGCTAAGGAGAAAAGACCCTAGAAGTAAGACACCACAGCGACTGGGATTCATAATTACCTGGTAATACAGAGGGTGACAGATGGCCACAAACCTGTCATATGCCATCACTGCCAGAAGCATGTTATCCATACATGCAAAAATTATTATCAGTGACATCTGTGTCAGGCAGCCCACATAGGAGATGACTTGGCAATGAGTTTGGATGTCCACAATCACCTTTGGAACAGTGGTGGAGATGAAACCAATATCAACCATGGACAGGTTGGAGAGGAAGAAGTACATGGGTGTGTGGAGATGGGAGTCAGAGCTTACTGTCAGGATGATGAGCAGGTTTCCAAACAGGGCCAAGATGTACATGGACAAGAATAGGCCAAAGAGAACAGGCTGTAGGCCTGGATCTTGGGAGAGTTGAATGAAGTGGAATTCTGGTACAGATGTTGTGTTCTGCATGTTTTTATTTCTTGAACATCTTTTGGAGGAAACCAAAAAAGTTGTTAACAATGGGACCAGCATGCATGTAGACCATCTTTACAATGTGAGTCAAGTAAGTACAAATACTGATTATTTTCTCAAGCCTACTTTGAAGTCATTAATAATTACTCAGTTGTGGCAAATGCCATACTCTAATCGCATTTTTTTCCTAGCTCATGTGTTACCTCTCATGAGAGCCATATTGAATTAAGTAATCTAGATGATGAGGTTAGAGTTACTGTAAACATCTGGCCTATAGTCACAGTAAAATACAGCAAACACTTTAAGACAAAATGGGTAATTTATAGAAGCCTCACTTTAGGAAAACTGTCAATCAAATAAAATGAAAACTTGAAGCACTTAAACATATGTCTTTTATTACAATAGCATGGAGCAAGTTTATTTTTCTTAGAATATATTTGACAGTGTGAAGTCTGAGTCTCTCAATAACAATTTTTGATCCCTACCATAAAAATATTTTCTGCTTCCAGTATCATCTATAGGTTTCTTTTTTCTTTGACTTAAAAAAAAATCTCCATTTTTTTGTTTGGGGACTTTAAGTATTTTTAAAACTTACTTATATTTTTAGACATATATATATTCCTTATTTCTCTACATCTATATCAAATTTTTGTAAATATGTTAAATCTACATTATCACCAAACATGAAAATTAATAAACTGTCAGTAAATACAGTTGATATTTTGTTCTGCAAAGCTAATTTGAAGTGATCATATTCTCAAATCTCAGTAAAATATCTACTGTAAAACCACGGTTACCCTGTGTCTACAGAATGCCACTGATTTTCTGAAGTGCACCCTTCATGACCCAGAGCCCTAGTTTCAGTCTCCATCTCCTCAGACAGTAAAGTCAGGCCTAGTGCATAGATATCCATGTTCTTACTTAAGTTACAGAAGAAATTTCAAGTTCATTTTTAGGTCAGAGCACACTGAATTGCTCAAAATAAAACAGATTTAAAATACGGAAAATATTACTGATGCAAACACTTGGGCAATGCCCTAATGGCTAAAGTAGATACCACTTACTTCTCTACTAGGGCTGTAACAGGACACAATGTCACCAAAAATCATTTAAATTATGTAAACTCATGGGTCTCTGAAACATCAGTATAATTTCCCATGCCTATTTAAAGTATCACAAGATCCTGGACTTCATAAACCAATTTAATTAGAATATGTACATGGAGAATACTAGAGTATGCTTACTTCAACCTGGAGTAGAAACCACTGCCTTACAATTCTTCCTAACATCTAGAATGTATTCAATTAATACCATCAAAGTAATAATACTTTTTAACAGAAACTCATGTATATCAGATGTGTTACTTCACAGAAATTTTAATGATGATGAACTTTGACTTGTTAGTGATTCTGCATGGTTTCATTGTCTAATTCATCTATCTCAGTGGCTGGTAGAAATTCAGGGGACAAATTTTTCCAGTGATATTTCTATATAAATACCTATTGAAGTACATATAAAGAGCCATTTTTAAATTAACCTAATACATATTTGATGCTCATTCAGTACTATGCAACATGGCACATGCTGTCCCTAAAATGGATTTGCTTACATTGAAGTGTGGTTCTAAGTCTGTCTGGGAATTTCCCATATCTATTGCACAGGTATTAGCCGAATCACTACCTTGTGGACAGGCATACATTAGTTTTTAGGTACCATATTTATGTAGGAAAACCTGAAAACTTAGAATAATAAATTGACATTAAAATTACCTATAAGTTGCTTAGGAAATATTAAACCACATAAAGTAGAATTAGCTGAAAGAATGCCCCCAGTTGTCTTATCAGGAAGAACACAATTCTCCAGGAAGACAGGATAATCTTGATTGACAGCTGCCTGATCAAAGCAGTCCTGGTCTGTTTCCAGAGAACTATAACAATAGTATTTATTGAAAATCTCCCCATTTGTTCAAACAACCAAATTAGGAAGTTCCATCTACTTAAAACAAGGTTACTTACTCAAAATGTAACTTGGGGCTATGAAACTATAAAAACAAACAGGGTTTTCTAACTCGGTCTTTCTTTTGTCCATGAGCCAGTACCGGGCGTGCACTATTACTAAAAGAATTTTCCCTTGTTAATCTCTAAGTAGTAGAGTGATCTCTACCACAGCAGATTGTTAATTCTGACACAAAATTACTTAGATCACCAAAAGCTCATCAGTCTTCCTCTATTGATACCAGTAGCTATTTAGTTACCTCATAAAAATATGATAATTGCCAGACTTGCAACAATAGATGTCTGTGTCTTTTAATATTCATCAGTTAATTGTTCCAATAAAAACAGTCACCTGGGTCCTATTATCCCTTTTTGATATCACTTTATAAACTATTGGATTATGATATTATCGCATATAAATATCATCCACTTTGCATGATGACTTTCCTACTTTTCCCATGAAAGACATCCTTCTAATGTGTGCCAGTAAAACTGGTGAAGTCTACCAAGCTATACTTCTTCCAAGATGATGCATATAGAATGCACTCACATGTTGAATACATTTCTATTTGTCTCCGATGGTGAAGACAGTGACCTTTTTGGGAATCAGTGAATTGAGAGAACATTTATGACTTTCTCCATACCACATGCTCATACAACACACAGGATAACAACCCATCTCCATTTGGAAAATGATAAAGGTTGTATTGTATTTATTTGTCCAAATTTAAATCCTATGAATACAAAAAATACGAGTTTAGTAGGGAGTATTTTCAAAGGGCACTAGACTAGAGAAGTATGTGATGCTCTAAAGTTGGTTTTCACACAATACACAAAATTGACTTTACATTACTTTTTATGCCTGTACATTCTTTTATCATCAGGTGAGAATACATACAACAATATTTGGATAACCTAATAGAGTAGCATTAAATACTCCTAGATAACCCAAAAAGTCCATGACACAGAATCAAACACCAAAAAAATAAATCTTACATCAATTTCTAGGTCACATTCCTAAATGGAATGAAAATGCAAAGGAAAACAAACATGTGGAAGTTGGTGTTTTGAGAGGAGAAAGGGTCCACTTAATGTTTAAAATATGTTCATTCCACATCTGTGACAATGATAATTTAGGCTATATAAAATCAAAACATGAAAAATAGAGGTCATAGGTATATCAATATACAAAAAAATACTCATATAAGGAGGAACGTTCATAGAAAAATACTAAAACTAGGTCATATAATAGTTAAGGTGTTTCACAATTACTAATAATGTGTCCTAATTCACATGAATAAATAGCAGAGACAAAAAATTCAAGATAAATATGTCATTCTTTAATTCTGAAGTGTTTTGGCTTGTTTTGCATTTTACTTGATTACTTTTATATTTCAAATTACTTTTATATTTCAAATTACAGTATAGTAACATTTCTTCCATTTCACCTCTTCAAAACAATGTATAAAACTGACCCCACTCTACTTTACATTCATAGCTTCTATGTTCATTCATTATTTCATACTTATATGTATATTTTCATGGACTACTAATCATATAGTTTTAAGAAGATATCAAGAAGTCTTAACAGCACATATCTTTTTAAGCTCTCATGTTTTCAAATTACAGATGATATAAGGACCTGACCTCATTCCCTCATTGGAAACTTAGTGACTGATCCTTGGAATGATGGGAGGATGATAACAGCAGCAAAGATGTTCAGAAAAAAAATAGTATGCAGCCTTTATATATCAGTAAACACAGCACTCAGAGGCTGAAGCCAAATATGGACCAAAGGAAATAGAAAATGCTGAGTTGAATTATTGTTTCAATGTTTTTGAGACTGTTCCGAATGCACCTTGAATATACAGCCCACAATAGAAGTGACCTTTCCATTATAAAGATCTGGAAACCACAAGGGAAAGAAAAGATGGAACGTTTTTTGAATGAAGCAATGTTTGTTTACTGAAAAGATCATTCTGTGTTGTAATCAAGCAAAATAATTCACACTTTACTCACTTCCACTTGACCACCTAGAACATATTACACAGCAATGCTGTCTTTGTCTTTCATCTTCTATAAAATAATAATCATGCAGAAGTTTATAATTTTGAAACCTGGAAGAACTGTTCAGATGAAGTAAGACCCATAAAATATAGAGCTCAGATCCTCCAACTAAGGAAGACCTTAATAGTCACACACACACACACACACACACACACACACACACACACACACAGTGGCTTTCTTCAAAAGTAGAGTTACTGAGCCACCCTCACCAACATTTTCACTGTACTTTAGATTGCCTATAAAACAATTTATTTGAACATATTTTCTGCTCTCTTTGGTCTTAGGACTATGCGGAAGAGACACTGGAAACAGTTCCATGAGAATTAGAGGACTGCCATCGAAATTAAGAACATAAAATCCCAGTAGAGGGACTCACTTTTTTATTGCTGTTCTTATACCATCACACTACCCAAACTATCATAGTTCATATGATTAGGAAGAAGCAATAATTCCTGTAACCTCTTCCACATCATCAATTTCCTCAGAACTTACATGAATAAACTGTGGCTCCATGCGGCCATGAAGAAGGCCTTGGATATGACTGACCAACTTCCCTTACTTGGTTGGTGAAGACACAAGCTCACTCTTGAATCCTGAAGTGAGTATAATAGCAAGAGCTTCCTGATGCAGAACACTGTGGGAAGAGCAAACAGGGCTATATAGTCCTGGATTACAGAGAACAAGCTGATGACCTACAGGGACGGGCTAAATAATTACTCTTATGTAACCTTAGAAACTCCATGCACAGAGCTGGTGATTACTCACACTGGTCCACAATATTGCAATCTCTAAGGAATTCCTGGGGTTAATGGAGGAAGCAGGAGAAATGTTCAGTGTTCTCAAAAGGTTAGCTACCAGGTTTTGGTTGACTTCCTAAATTTTTCATTTTCAGTATGGACTCCCTTTAGTAATTCATTATTATTATTATTATTATTATTATTATTATTATTATTATTATTATTATTAAAGTCTACTGACTGTTCTCTTCCATGCCTGCAGAAACCTGTTTCTTTCCTCTGTGGCAATCCAAAGGCCAGAAATTCACCACCGTGTCTATTCTCAAGATTCCTGTCAGAGAGATCTTTGACTCTCAGGGAATCCCACTGTTGAGGTTGATCTCTGCACCTCAAAAGTTCTCTTCCAAGCTGCTGTGACTAACAGTGCCTCCCACTGACACACATAAGGCCCTAGAAGTCCATGACAATGATAACATGTGCTCCTGGGGAAGGGGTCTCAAAGGTTGTTGAGCACATCAATAAGACTATTGCACCTGCTCTGGCTAGAAAGAAACTGGATGTTGTGGAACAAGAGAAGATGGACAAATGGATCATTGAGATGGATGGCAGTGAAAATAAATCTAACTTTGGTGCAAATGCCATACTGGAAGTGTCCCTGCTAGACTTAAAAGCTGGTGCCTTGGAAAATGGGGTCCCTGCACCCTCACATCGCTGGCTGGGCTGGCAATCCTGAAGTCATCCCATGGGTACCACCTTTCAATGTGATCAACTGCTGGCAATGTGCTCCCCATGCAAGAGTTCATGATCCTGCCTGCAGGGAGTCCAGGTTCTGGGAAGCTGTGCCCATTGAAACAGAGGTTTACAACAACCTGAAGAACAGAACCACATCTTCAGTCTTCTTAGTTTTTAGCTTGTCACAATGTCTCACTCTGTTGGTCAATCCTACTTTGTTCTCATGAGCTCCCTGACCTAGGTGAGCTCTTAACAGAGGACTTGCTAGATATCTGTGTTTCGTTAAGTCTTTCAAGTGAATCCAATGCATTCTATATATAGTTTGAGAGCCACTGCTCTGCACTTCTGTTGAGAAAGTTGTGACTAACAAAGCTCCAGCATGAATCCTGAACCCATCTTTCTTCCCACAAAGTTTTATTCTCGCCATCCCTTTCTTGGCTAAATACTCACAAATCCTCATCAAATATACTCATTCTGGAAACACAGAAAAGACTGATGTAAAGCTAATTACTTGGAATTCCCAGTTTAAAATTTTTAATTTCAATTTTGAGGTGCTTTCCCACAGGCACTCCCCTCCCCCAATTTATTTTGTTTTATTTTATGGGTATGGATGCTTTGACTAAATGTTTGTCTGTGTACCACATGCACACAATGTCCACAAAGACCAGAAGAGTGTATTGCATCTAGCCATCATGTAGGTGAATGGAAATAAATCCAGGCCCTCTGAAAGTGTAGTCAGTGCTCTTAACTGCAGAATCAAATCTACAACTCTCTCTCTCTCTCTCTCTCTCTCTCTCTCTCTCTCTCTCTCTCTCTCTCTCTCTCTCTCTCTCTCTCTCTCAAGATCAAGAACAATTTTATTTGTGATTAAAAGCAAAAAAAAACAAACAGTCATGCTGTGTAACTCTCAGTAGCTTCCTGGTGGAGGAGAACACAGATTAGGAAAAAGCCATGACATTTAAGTATCAGCATAGAGGTCAGCCATCGGTAAGGAGGGCACATTTGGGAAAGTAAACCCAAAGTACCATAAAAAAAAAACCTCAGTTGGTTTTTGGTTATCATGCAAAAGAGACAGGGAAAAGGGAGAGAGGGAGAGGGAGAAAGAGAGAGAGAAAGAGAGGGAGGGAAGGAGGAAGGGAGGGAGGGAGGGGGAGGGAGGGGGAGGGAGGGAGGGAGGGAGGGAGGGAGGAGGGAGGGAGGGAGGGAGGGAGGGAGGAGGAGAGCATTACAAGTCCTAGGTTGGGAACCAGGAAAACACAGAACAGAGGATGTTTTTTAATGTCCAAATCAAAGTACGTTAGAATTTCTTACACTCATCCACACTTTGATTGTTTTTCTCCTCCAAGGGTAGACTTGTGAATAATGAACCAAGGACATTTTCAGGCACTTTGGCAGCTGTGGCAGCCACTAGCATCAAAAAGTGAGATTCACCCCAAATGACTCCTAGAGAGGAGGAGAGAAGAAACTTAACTGTCATTTAATTTTTTCTTTTCTTTTTTGCCATTTTTTTATTTTTTAATTTCATTTTACATTCCAACCATAGTCCTCCCTCCCACACCTCCTCCCGCCCACCTCGCATCCTCCTACCCCCCTTACCTTCACCCCAGTCTATCCCCAGTCTACTTCTTCTCACAGGTGAGGGCTCCCATGAGGAGTCAACATAGTCTGGCACAATAGGTTGGGGCAGGGCCAGGCCCCTCTTTCATGCATTAAGGCTGAGCATGGTATCCCACCAAGGGGAGTGGGCTCCAACAAGCTGGCTCATGTACCAGGTTTGTATCATGGTCCTACTACCGGGGATCCCTCAGATAGTCCAATCTTCACAACTGTCTACCATATATGGTGGGCCTAGTTCAGTCCCCTCGAGTCTCCACAATTGTAGGTCTAGAGTTCATGAGTTTATACAAGCTTGGTTCAGTGTCTCTGTAAATTTCTCCATCATGATCTTGATCTCCCTTGCTTATATAGTCCCTCCTCCCTCTCTTCAATTGGATTCCCAGAGCCCAGCCTGGTACTTGGTTATAGATCTATAGATCTATTCCATAAATTACTGGATGAACATTCTATGATGATAATTGGGGTATTCACCAATCTGATTACTGGGGTAAGCCATGTCAGGCATCCTCTCCACTATTCCTAAGAGTTTTAGCTGGAGTCCTCTTTGTGGATTCTTGGGAGTTACCCTAGCACCAGGTTTCTCCCTAAGCCCATAGTGGCTCTCTCTATTAAGATACCTTTTTCATTCCTCTTCCACTGCATCCCTCTCTGTGTTGGCCAACTCATTCCCTCCTGTTCTTATCTTCCCTACCCTACCCTTACCCTTACCACCTACCCCACCTCGAATTCACCCTGTAGATTTAATCTAATTTTTCTTCTCAGGATGATCCATGCATGCCTCTTAGAGTCCTTCTTTCTACCTAGTTTCTGAGGACCTGTGACTTATAGTCTGGATATCCTTTGCTTTGCATATAATATCCACTTAAGATTGAATACATATGGTGTTTGTCTTTCTGAGTCTGAGTTACCTCACTCAGGATGGTTTTTTCCAGTTCCATCCATTTGCCTGAAATTTCATGAGTCCATCATTTGTTACAGCTGAGTAGTACTCCATTGGGTAAATGTACCATATTTTCTTTATACAGTCTCTGGTTGAAGGGAACCTAGATTGTTTCCAGGTTTTGGCTTTTATGAATAATTCTGCTATGAACATTGTTGAGCAAGTGTCCTTGTGGTATGATTGAGCATCCTTTGGGTATATGCCCAAGAGTGGGATCACTGGGTCTTGAGGTAGATTGATTCACAATTTTCTTAGAAACCCTCCATACTGATTTCCAAAATGGCTGTACAAGTTTACATTACAAGCAGTGGAGATATCCTCTCCAGCATAAGCTGTCTTCAGTATTTTTTATCTTGGCCAATCTGACAGGTATAAGATGTCAGTTACCTCAGAGTCATCTTTATTTGCATTTCCCTGATAATTAAGGATGTTGAGCACTTCCCTAAATGTCTTTTGGCCATTTGAGATTCTTCTGGTGAGAATTCTCTGTTTAACTCTGTACACCATTTTTCAATTGGATTATTTTGTATTTTGATGTCTAGTTTCTTGAGTTCTGTATATATTTTGGAGATCAGCCCTCTGCCAGATGTGGGGTTGGTTCCCATTCTGTAGACTATCATTTTGTCTTATTGACTGTGTCCTTCGCCATACAGAAGCTTTTCAGTTTCAGGATAACCCATTTATTATTTGTTGCTTTCAGTGTCTGTGCTACTGGTGTTATATTTAGAAAATGGTCTCCTGGGCAAATGTGTTCAAGGGTACTTCCCACTTTCTCTTCAACCAGGTTCAATATAGCTAAATTTGTATTAAAGTACTTGATCCCTTTGGATTTGAGGTTTGTGCTTGATGATAGATACGGATCTATTTGCGATCTCTGCAGGTTGACATCCAGTTATGCCAGCACCATTTGTTAAAGAGATTTTCTTTTATCCATTGTACCATTTTGACTTCTTTGTCAAAAATCAGGTGTTCATAGGTGTGTGGATTAATGTCAAGGTTTTTGATTTGATTTCATTGATCAACCTGTCTGTTTTTATGCCAATATCAATCTGTTTTTATTACTATTTCTCTACAGTAGAGTTTGAAGTCAGGAATGGTGATGCCTCTGAAACTTCCTTTATTGTTCAGAATTGTTTTGGCTATTCTGGGTTTTTTGTTTTTCCATATGAAG
The DNA here is from genome assembly GCF_003668045.3 of Cricetulus griseus. Classification (NCBI taxonomy): domain Eukaryota; kingdom Metazoa; phylum Chordata; class Mammalia; order Rodentia; family Cricetidae; genus Cricetulus; species Cricetulus griseus. The sequence continues at coordinate 207,557,629 of NW_023276807.1, read as the reverse complement.
TTGAGTATTGTTCTTTCTAGGTCTGTGAAGAATTGTGATAGGATTTTGATGGGGATTGCATTGAATCTGTAGATTGCTTTTAGTAGGATTGCCGTTTTATTGTGTTGATCCTACCTATCCAAAAGCATGGAAGATCTTTCCATTTTCTGATATCATCTTCAATTTCTTTCTTCAGGGACTTAAAGTTCTTGTCATATAGATCTTTTGCTTGTTTAGTTAGAGTTACCCCAAGATATTTTATGTTCTTTGTGGCTATCATAAAGGGTGATGTTTCTCTAATTTCTTTCCCAGCCCATTTGTCATTTGTATACAGAAGGGATACTGAATTTTTTTAGTTAACCCTGTGTCCTGCAACATTACTGAAGGTGTTTATCAGCTGCAGGAGTTCCCAGGTAGATTTTTGGGGGTGACTTTTATATACTACCATATCATCTGCAAATAGTGATAGTTTAAATTCTTCTTTTACAATTTTTATCCCCTTGATCTCCTTTTATTGCCTCATTGCTCTAGTGTAGGGGACACCTTAACCACACCTGCTAGAGGCTGGCTACAGGTGTGCCTGACCACACCTTCGAGGGTATGGTCAGGGTGATGTAGGGAAGGTTTAAGAGTGAGGGGCATGCATGTGGGCTTCCCTTCTTCTTCTGTTTCATCTTCGACTTGCCATACTTACTGCTCCCCTGCTGGCTGGCTAGGTTGCTCTGTAAGTAAGGCTTTTCCCTAATAAATTCCCTTGTATTTTTACCTGACTCCATATTGGTTCAGGTTGCAGTCTCCCCTGGAGGTGTGGGTTCATATCCCACTTCTGACACCAAAATAATTTGGGTATTACTGTCAAATTGTGGACAGTAACCAAGAACATTGCCAATAGCCTATAATGTTTGAGGGTCTATGGACCCTCCCAACAACTTCAAAAGACTTAATTCCTGGAGCTGGTTTTGTTTTTCCACCTGTTTTGTATTTTATTTGTTATTCTGTCATGAGTAGCAGGGACATTGTTGCACCCATTAAAGGCCAAATCTATTTAAATATTTTATATGTGTGTTTGTGTGTGTGTTAGGAAGCTTCTATGGTAATCAGTTTGCAAATGAGTATTTCAAAATATCTTTAGTGTTAGTAATCCCTTCCTGTATTCCCTTCTCTACCCTGCCCTCCCATCCCTTTCCTCATGAAATTCTCAAAGAATAAATAAAAACATTGTGAAAAATAAAAATAAGCCAGATGGTAGCCTTTAATCCCAGCACTCAGGAGGAAGAGGCAGGAAGATCTCTGAGTTTGAGTTCAGCCTATTCTACAAAGCAAGTTCCAGAACAGCCAGGACTGCACAGAGAAATCCTGTCTCTAAAAACCAAAAAATAAAAATATAAAATAAAATACAAGTAAGTAAAAAAACAAAAACTATGAAATTGTATCTCAAAAAATTTTCTTTTCTTTAGTTTTTAAGGTTATTTCTAAATGCAAATAAAAGGTATTGTTATTACTATAGAAGGTAATAAGTTTTCTCTCCAGTGTCAAATACACACAGAAAGAAAGGAGGAAAGGAAGGAAGGAAGGAAGGAAGGAAGGAAGGAAGGAAGGAAGGAAAGAAGAAAAGAAGGAAAGAAGGAAGGAAGCATTGGCAAAGATGTTGAGTAAAAGAAACATTTTTATGGTGGTTTGAAAGAAAATGGCCCCCAAAGGGAGTTGCACTATTAGGAGATGTGGTCTTATTGGAGTAGGTATGGTCTTGTTAGAAATTTGTGTCAGTGTGGAGGCAAGCTTTGAAGTCTTATATATGCTCAAGAACCACCCAGTGTCACAGTTCACTTCCTGTTGCCTTTGGATCAAGATGTAGAATTCTTCAGCATCATGTCTGCCTGCATACCATAATGTCCCACCATGATGATAATGACTAAACCTTTGAACTATAAACCACCCAATTAAATGTTATCCTTTATAAGAGTTGCTGTGGTCATGGTGTCTCTTCAAGCAATACAAAGGATGGAGAGCCAACTGGAGTTAGTACATAAAATGAAAACTAATTTTTTAAAAAAATAAGGGGATCTCCTGGCCTGGGGACTGCAGGCAGGTCAACTCACCCCCAGCGAACCAAGCAACCATGAGTCTGCCAGTCCTGCCCCCACTCAGGGGGAGAGGTGAGCTTGGGCCCCTGTCTCAAGCCTGACTTCCACTAACCCACTCTGGGATCTCCTGGCCTGGGGACTTCAGGCAGGTCAACTCGTGCCCCTGCCACCCCCGACACCCTGGACCAAGCAACTTCGAGTCAGCTGACATCACTGTGTTACTCCTGCTTCCACCCATAGAGAGAGGGAGTGTTTCAGACCCGCCTACACCCATCATGAGACCCATGAGAGTATTGGACCTGCTTGCACCCACCAGAATAGAACCTTGAACCCATACCCACCAGGAGAGGACAAGACACCACCTGCACCCACTGGAAGAGAAGATGGGAAGATAACAATATAAGAAAACATTCAACAACAGAAAAACCAATATGGGCCATCGAGCGACGGCTGCGGAGGAGCAGATGGGGAAATGAGGCACAGAGAAGTTAACTTGCCCAAGGTCACCCTAAGCTAAGTCCTGATGCCAGCCTAAAACAGAGACTGAGACCACTGGAGCCTTGAGTTCTGGGGGCAATGGCTCTCTCACTCTGGGCCCTGACCTTCCTAGGTCTGGCGGGCCTAGGGTTGAGCCTACGGTCCGGTCCGCAAGCCGGAGAGTTTCCGCAGTGACACAGAGCTAAACTACCTGGTTGTGGATGAGGCCTCGGGTGTGGTATATGTTGGGTCAGTGAACACGCTCTACCAGATGAGTGCTGACCTGCATCTCCAGCAGCATGTGGTCACAGGACACGCCATGGATAACAAGAAGTGCACACCACCCATTGAGGCTAGCCAGTGCCATGAAGCGGTGCTCACTGACAAACGTCAACCAGCTGTTGCTCAACCCACCTGGGAAACACCTGGTGAGTGTGGCAGCCTTTTCAAGGGCATCTGTGCTCTGCGTGCCCTGAGCAATATATCGGTGCGCCTCTTCTATGAGGATGGCAGTGGAGAGAAGTCCTTTGTAGCCAGCAATGACGAGAGAGTGGCCACAGTAGGGCTGGTGAGCTCCACGAGACCCGATGGTGAGCACGTGCTGTTTGTGGGCAAAGGCAATGGGCCACATGACAACGGCATCATCGTGAGCACCGGCCTGCTGGACAGGGCTGAGGGCCTGGAGGCCTTTGAGGCCTACTCAGACCATACCACCTTCAAGGCTGGCTACCTGTCCACTAACACTCAGCAGTTCATTGCAGCCTTTGAGGATGGCCTCTATGTTTTTTTCATCTTCAACCAGCAAGGTTGAAGATGCTAGGTTCCTGCTAGGAACCGCACACTGCTGGCACGCATGTGCAAAGATGATCCCTCCCACTACTCCTATGTAGAGATGGACCTGCAGTGTCAGGATCCCAGTGACCCCCAAGGCTCGTTCTTTGGTACCTGCCTAGCGGCATCTGTAGCCACACCAGGTGCTGGCAGGGCACTCTATGCTGTCTTCAACAGAGATGACTGGAGCAGTGGGGGGCCTGGTGCAGGCCTCTGTGTTTTCCTACTAGATGAAGTCAATGCCAAGATGGAAGCCAACCGTAATACCTGCTACACAGGTACCCGAGAGACAGACTTTCTACAAGCCCCTCCACGGAGACATCCAGTGTGGTGGCCATGCGCTAGGTGGCAGCGAGACTTCCTATGTGGCTTGGAGCATCTGCTCTATCCACTGGACAGTCGTGATGGACTCATCACCACAGCCCTTCTGTACCATGGGGCCCTGAATCTGACAGCAGTGACAATAACTGCAGAGAATGGCCATATTGTCGCCTTCCTGGGCACCTCAGATGGCCGGATCCTTAAGGTGTACCTTGCCCCAGATGGTACTTCTGCAGAGTATGGCTCTATCCTGGTAGACATCAACAAGAAAATCAAGCAGGACCTGGCACTGTCTGGAAACCTGTCCAGTCTGTATGCTATGACCCATGATAAGGTGTTCCGGCTCCCAGTGCAAGAATGTCTGAGCTACCTAACCTGTGCTCAGTGTCGTGACTCCCAAGATCCCTACTGTGGCTGGTGTGTCGTCGAGGGACGATGCACCAGGAGGGCCAAGTGCTCACGGGCTGAGGAAACTCGCCACTGGCTGTGGAGCTGGAGCAAATCCTGTGTGGCCATTACTGATGCTAATCCACAGAATATGAGCCAGTGGGCTCCAAGACAGGTACGGCTGTCTGTCAGCCCCCTACCCACCCTGACTCAGGAGGATGAGTTGCTGTGCCTCTTTGGTGAACCACCACCACGCTCTGCCCAGGTCGAGGGGGATGCCATCATCTGTGACCCCCCAAGCAGCATCCCTAGCACACCACCAGGCCAAGACCATGTGGCTGTGAGCAGCCAGCTCCTCTTCAAACATGGCAGTGTCTTCCTCACCTCCCACCAGTATCCTTTCTATGACTGCAGAGAGGCTATGAGCTTGGTGAAGAACCTGCCGTGCATCTCTTGCACTAGCAACTGTTGGATGTGCCAGTGGGACCTGCTGTATCATGAGTGTCGAGAGGCCTCACCCAACCCGGAGGATGGAATCATACGTGCCCACATGGAGGTCAACTGCCCCCAGTTCCTGGACCCTAGCCCTTCGGTCATCCCCATGAACCATGAGACAGAAGTGACCTTCCAGGGCAAGAACTTGGACACTGGGAAGGTCTCTTCCCTCTATGTGGGCAGTGACCTATTGAAGTTCGAGGCAACTGTGACTATGCAGGAGTCAGGAGCCTTCTCTTTTAAGACCCCAAAGCTATCCATGACACTAATGAGACACTGCCTCTTCACCTGTATGTTAAGTCCTTTGACAAGAAAATTGACAGCAAGCTACAAGTGACTCTACAACAGCTCCTTTGGCCGCAGTGACTGTAGCCTGTGTCTGGCTGCTGATCCTGCCTACAGGTGTGTGTGGTGTCGTGGGCAGAACAGGTATGTGTATGAGGCCCTGTGCATCAATGTTACTTCAGAATGCTCACCACCAGTCATTACCAGGATCCAGCCTGAGACAGGCCCACTGGGTGGGGGCATCCGAGTCACTATCCATGGGTCCAATTTGGGTGTCACAGCAGATGATGTCAAGAAGATCACTGTGGCTGGCCAAAACTGTGCCTTTGAACCAAAATGGTACTCCGTATCTACCCAGGTTGTGTGTGCAATTGAGGCTGCAGAGATGCCTTTCATGGGAGGTATTGAGGTGGATGTAAATGGAAAGCGTGGCCATTCACCACCACACGTCCAGTTCACTTACCAACAACCCCAGCCTCTCAGTGTGGAGCCACGACAGGGGCCACAGGCAGGTGGTACCACATTGACCATCAATGGCAATCACCTGGACCCAGGCTCCAAGGAGGATGTTCAGGTGACACTCAATGATGTCCCTTGTGAAGTGACAAAGTTTGGAGAACAGCTGCTGTGTGTCATGGGTCCACAGTTGGCTCCAGGCCAGATGGTACTAGAAATCTCGTATGGGGGCTCCCAAGTGCCCAGCTCTGGTGTCTCCTTCACCTACTGTGAGAACCCAGTGTTACGAGCCTTTGAACCACTGAGAAGCTTTGTCAGTGGTGGCCGGAGCATCAATGTTACAGTCCAGGGCTTCAGCCTCATCCAGAAGTTCACCATGGTTGTCATTGCTGAGCCCTTGAGGTCCTGGCAGAGGTGGCGGGAGGCTGAATCCCTGGAACCCATGATGGTCACAGGCACTGAGTACGTGTTCTACAATGACACCAAGGTTGTCTTCTTGTCGCCTGCTGTCCCTGAAGAACCTGAGGCTTACGACCTCACTGCATTGATACAGATGGATGGTCATCGTGCCCTGCTCAGGACCGAAGCTGGTGCCTTTGAGTATGTGGCGGATCCCACCTTTGAGAACTTCACAGGTGGCGACAAGAAGCAGGTCAACAAGCTCATCCATGCCCAGGGAACCAATCTGAACAAGGCCATGACGCTGGAGGAGGCTGAGGCATTTGTGGGTGCTGAGCATTGCATTATGAAGATGCTGACTGAGACTGACCTATACTGTGAACCCTCAGAGGTGCAGCCCCCACCCAAGCGGCGGCAGAAGCAAGACACAACACACAACTTGCCTGAGTTCATTGTGAAGTTTGGCTCTCGAGAGTGTGTGCTAGGCTGGGTGGAGTATGACACACGTGTGATTGACGTGCCGCTCAGTCTCATCCTGATATGCATATCAAATGATATGCATGAGGCGGGCAACCCCACGCTGGACTATAAGACCTACACCAACCGCATCTTCGTCCTGCCCTCCAAGGATGGTGACAAGGATGTCATGATCACTGGCAAGCTAGACATTCCTGAGTCACTGCGGCCCATTGTGGAGCAGGCCCTCTACCAGTTCGCTAACCTGCTTGATAGCAAGTCCTTCCTTATCAATTTCATCCACACCCTAGAGAATCAACGTGAGTTCTCAGCCCGTGCCAAGGTATACTTCACATCACTGCTGATGGTGGCCTGCATGGGAAGCTGGAGTACTACACGGACATCATGGGTATACTCTTCCTGAAACTCATGGAGCAGTATGTAGTGGCCAAGAACCCAAAGCTGATGCTTCGCAGGTCTGAGACAGTGGGGAAGAGGATGCTGTCCAACTGGATGTCCATCTGTCTGTACCAGGACCTCAAGGATAGCGCAGGTGAGCCCCTGTACAAGCTCTTCAAGGCCATCAAACACCAGGTGGAAAGGGGGCCAGTGGACGCTGTGCAGAAGGCGGCCAAGTACACCCTAAATGACACAGGGCTGCTTGGGGATGATGTCGAGTATTCACCTCTGACAGTGAGCGTGATCATTCAGGATGAAGGAGTTGAGGCCATCCCAGTCAAGGTCCTCAACTGCGACACCATATCTCAGGTCAAAGAGAAGATCATTGAACAGGTGTACCACACACAGCCCTGCTCTTGCTGGCGCAAGCCTATGTGGTCCTTGAATGTCGTCCTGGGTCCACAGCCCAGATTCTGTCTGACTTGGACCTTACCTCTCAGCAGGAAGGCCGGTGGAAATGAATCAACACCCTCATGCACTACAACGTCCGGGATGGAGCCACCCTCATCTCGTCTAAGGTGGGAGTCTCCCAGCAACCAGAGGACAGCCAACAGAACCTTCCTGGGGAGCACCATGCCCTTCTGGAAGAGGAAAACCATGTATGGCACTTGGTGAGGCCAACAGATGAGGTAGATGAAGGCAAGTCCAAGCACAGCAGCATGAAGGAGAAAGAGCGAACCAAGGCGATCACAGAAATCTACCTGACACGGCTGCTCTCGGTCAAGGGCACACTGCAGCAGTTTGTGGACAACTTTTTCCAAAGTGTGCTGACACCCGGGAATGCAGTACTACCTGCAGTCAAGTATTTCTTTGATTTCTTGGATGAGCAGGCAGAGAAGCATGATATCCGGGATGAGGATACCATCCATATCTGGGAAACCAATAGTTTACCACTTCGGTTCTGGGTGAACATCCTGAAGAACCCTCATTTCATCTTTGATGTCCATGTCCACGAAATGGTGGATGCCTCCCTGTCAGTTATTGCACAGGCATTCATGGATGCCTGTACTCGTACAGAGGACAAGCTGAGCCATGACTCTCCCAGCAACAAGCTGCTGTATGCAAAGGAGATCTCTACCTACAAGAAGATGGTGGAGGACTACTATAAGGGCATCCAGCAGATGGTGCAGGTCAGCGACCAAGACATGAACACACACTTGGCAGAGATTTCCCGGGCACACACAGACTCCTTGAACACACTTGTGGCACTGCACAAGCTCTACCAGTACTCACAAAGGTACTATGATGAGATCATCAATGCTTTGGAGGAGGACCCTGCAGCCCAAAAGATGCAATTGGCCTTCCGCCTACTGCAGATTGCCGCTGCGCTTGAGAACAAGGTTACAGACCTCTGACAATCAGGACTGCCTCAGGATGCAGGTGTGTGGTACCATGGCATTGGGCAGCCTCTTGGCATGAGATTGCACTGGCTGTATCTGAGTTCTTCTCTTTCTCCAGTAGAGGATGCACCCAAGGCGTCTGGAGTAGGTATAGTGGGCCCACCTCCTGTAGACTTGTAGCATCTTTCTCCTGAGCAATACTGCCCAGGGCGCCCGAGTCAGCACCAGCTCCTTCCAATGGCATCAGCATCGGGTGCTCTCTGTGTTGTCTCCTGAGTAATTCACAAATGTGCCTTACAAAGCCACACTGGGCCACTGGGGGCTGTGGAGCCTTGGCCTCCCCTTCCCATGCACTAGCAGCCTAGCCTCCTCAGATACTCTGGGTTTGGTCTCTAGCTCCCATGGCCAGTTCCTGGACTGTATCTGCCTGCCAGGAGGAGAAAAGCGGCACAATGCCTTCCTGACCTCACTGAGCCTCCCCATGGGGCGCAGGCATTCCAGGAGGACTTTGAGGGCCATCACTGGCTCCACCTCTAAGGTCAAGCTGGACGTCAGATGTTGGGGCCCAGGTGGCCAGAGGGACCCAGAAAACTGAGGTCCTGGTCTCAGCTGTCAAACAGGCTGTCCTGGAGGCCCTGCCTGGATATGGGGTTGCTGGAGCAGCATCTCCACCAGGACCATCCACCCCTTTTTGTAAATCTTGATTGTAAATCCAATACAGTTGTCTTTTTCACTCTCAAAAAAAAGAAAAAACCAATATGATGCCAACAGACTCTAAGAACTCTACACCAGAAAGACCTGATCATCCCAACACAGATGAAGCAGAAGAGAACGACCTTAAAAATAAGTTCATGAAGGTGATACAGACCCTAAAAGAAGAAATGAGAAAACCCTTTAAATAAATGAAAGAAAAGGCAAACCAAAAATTTCAAGAAAAAAATTCAAGGTTTGAAAGCTGAAAAAGAGACAATTAAAAAAAAACACAGTCTGAAGAAATGCTGGAATTAGAAGATAGGTAAACGATCAGGAAGTACAGATGCAAGCATAACCAACAGAATACAAGTGATAGAAAAGAGAATATCAGGCATTGAAGATACACTAGCAGAAATAGATTCATCGACCAAAGAAAATCTTAAGTCCAACAAATCCCTAACAAAAAATATCCAAGAAATATGGGACACTGTGAAAAGGCCAAAGGTATAGAAGAAGGTGAAGAAACCCAACTCAAAGGTGCAGAAAACATATTCATCAAAATCACAGAAGAAAACTTCCTCAACTTAAAGAAAGACATGACAATGAAAGTACAAGCAGAGTATAGAACACCAAATAGAGTGGACCACAAAAAAAGGTCTCCTCGACACATAATAATCAAAATCCCAAACATACAGAATAAAGAAAGAATATTAAGAGCAGCAAAGGAAAAGGCCAAGTAACTTATAAAAGCAAACCTATCAGAACAACACATGATTTCTCCATGGAAACTCTAAAAGCCAGGAGTCCTGGATAGACATTCTACAAACACTAAGAGACCACAGATGCCAGCCCAGATTACTACACCCGGCAAAGCTTTCAATGACTATAGATGGAGATAACAAGATATTTCACCACAAAACCAGATTAAAAATATACATGGCCTGAACTTCAGCCCTACAGAAAGTACTAGAAGGAAAACTCCACCTAAGGAAGTTAACGACACTCACAAAACCATAGGCAATAGATAATCCCAGTTTACCATAAGCCAAAAGAAAAAAACAGGGTAAATCTACAAACAATGCCAACAACAACAACAAATCCAAAACAAACAACAATTAACATTCAATGGTCCTTAATATCCCTCAATATTAATGGTCTTAACTTGCTCATAAAAAGACACAGGCTAACAAAATGTATACTAAGAAACAATACATCCTTCTGCTGCACACACACAAAAAAAAAAAAAAAAACCTCAACTTCAAAGACAGACTTTACCTCATAGTAAAGGGTTGGGATAAGATTTTCCAATCAAATGGGCCCAAGAACCAAGCTGGTGTAGCTATCCTAATATCTAACAAATTAGACTTTAAACTAAAATCAATCAAAAGAGATAAGGAGGTCATTCCATATTCATCACAGGAAATATCCATCAGGGAGATGTCCCAATTCTGAACACATATGACCCAAATACTAAGGCACCCACCTTCATAAAAGATACATTACTTAAATCACACATAATACCTCACACACTTATAGTGGGAGATTTCAACTCCCCACTCTCACCACTAGACAGGAACACCAGACAGAAACTTTGCAAAGAGACAAAGGAAATAACAGAAGTTATTACCCAATCGGGTTTAACAGACATCCATAGAACATTCCATTCGAACACAAAAGAATATACCTTCTTCTCAGCACCACATGGAAACTTCTCTAAAATCAACCACATACTCGGCAACATAGCAAACTTCAACAGGTACAAAAAAAAAATTGGAATAATGCCCTGTATCTTATCAGACCACCATGTGATGGGGGAAATACTTCTGTATATGTTTATAAATAAAGTACTTGCTTGGCCAATGAGACAGCAGGTTAGGCTGGACTAGGAGTCAAAGAGGATTCTGGGAAATGTAGTAGAGAAGTGGTGTTCCAGACAGGAAGTGACATAGCAAGGAGACTCATATTTAAGAAGAGGAAAAAGGAAGTGTCGCTCTATTTTCCCCTCAACTCCTGCTCCAGTGGCACGATGTGATTCACCAGCAAGGAGGGACGCCAATAAGGTGTCCGATAAGATAAGTCCCATAAAATATATAGATGTATGGTAATTGAGACTGAGCTAACAAATGAGAATCCTAGTCATTGGCCAAGCAGCTTTGTAACTAATACAAGTCTCTCTGTGTATTCATTTGGGCCCAACTCAGGCGGGCGGCTGGTGTAAAGCTCGCATGTGACGGTGGGGCTCAGGCGGCTTTTGGCAAAAAGATTTATCGTAACAACCATGCTTTAAAGTTAGAATTCAACAACAACACAAATTGCAGAAATCCTACTCATGGAAAATGGAACAACACGCAATTGCACCATTCCTGGGTCAAGGAAGAAATAAAGAAATTAAAGATTTCCTAGAATTCAATGAAACTAAAGACACAACATACCCAAACTTATGGGGAACTTTGAAAGCAGTACTAAGAGGAAAGTTCATAGCACTAAGTGCCAACATGAAGAAATTGGAGAATATTGACACTAGAGTATTAAGAACAAATCTGAAAACTCTAGAACAAAAAGAAGCAAACTCACACCAGAGGCATGGATGCAAGGAAATAAACTGAGGACTGAGATCAATAAAGTAGAAACAAAGAAAAAATAAAAAGAATAAAAGTAACAAAGAGTTGTTTCTTCCAGAAAATCAACAAGATAGACAAACCTTTATCCAAACTAACCAAAAGGCAGAAAGAGAACATAAAATTTAACAAAAATCAGAAATGAAAAGGGGGACATAACAACAGACGCTGAGAAAATACAGAGAATGTTCAGGTCATACTTTGAAAACCTGTACTGCACAAAATTTGAAAATTTAAAGGAAATTGACAATTTTCTGGATAAACATCACTTACCAAAATTAAATCAGGAACAGATAAGCAATTTAAACAGACTTATAAATGCGGATGAAATAGAAGGAGTCATCAAAAGTCTCCCAACCAAAAAAAGCCCAGGGCCAGATGGCTTCAATGCAGAATACTACCAGAAATTCAAAGAAGAATACCAATACTCCTCAAATTGTTCCACACACTAGAAGCAGAAGATTCATTGCCAAACTCTTTTTACAAGGCTAAAATTGCCTTGGTACCCAAACCACACAAAGACACAACTAAGAAAGACAACTACAGACCAATATCCCTCATGAACATTTATGCAAAAATACTCAACAAAATGCTGCCAAATCAAATCCAAGAACACAGCAGAGAAATCATCCACCATGATCTAGTTGGCTTCATCCCAGGGATACAAGGATGGTTCAACATATGAAAATCTATCAATGTAATCCACCATATACACAAACTGCAAAAGAAAAACCACATGATCATCTCACTAGATGCTGAAAAACCCTTTGACAACTCCAACACCCCTTCATGATATAGGTCCTGGAGAGATCAGGCATAACAGGAACATACCTGAACAAAATAAAAGCAATATATAGTAAACCAACAGCCAACATCAAACTAAATGGAGAGAAGCTCAAAGCAATTCCTCTAAAATCAGGATCAAGACAACATATCTGCATATCTCTTCAATATTGTACTTGAAGTTCTAGCTAGAGCAATAAGACAACAAAAGGAGATCAAGGGATACAAATTAAAAAGGAAGAAGTCAAACTTTCACTATTTGCAGATATGATAGTTTACCTAAGTGACCCGAAAAACTCTACCAGGAAACTCCTACAGCTGATAAACACCTTCAGCAAAGTGGCAGGATACAAGGTTAACTCAAAAAAATAAGTAGCCCTACTATATACAGACAATTCATGGGCTGAGAAAGAAATCAGAGAAACAATACAATAGCCACAAAGAACATAAAATATCTTGGGGTAATGCTAGCCAAATAACTGAAAGACCTGAATAGCAAGAACTTTTAGTCCTTAAAGAAAGAAATTAAAGAAGATACAAGAAAATGGAAAGATCTCCCATGCTCTTGGATAGTTAGGATCAACATAGTAAAAATGGCAATCTTGCCAAATGCAATACACAGATTTAATGCAATCCCCATCAAAATAGCTACACAATTCTTCACAGACCTTGAAAGAACAATAATCAACTTTATGTGGAAAAACAAAAGACCCAGGATAGCCAAAACAACCCCGTATAATAAAGAAATTTCCAGATGCATTACCATCCCTGACTTCAAGCTCTATTACAGAGCTATAGTCCTGAAAACAGCTTGATATTGGCACAAAAATAGACAGGTAGACCAATGGAATTGAATTGAAAACTCTGAATTAACCCACACACCTATGAACACCTGATTTTTGACAAAGAAGCTAAAATTATACAACGGAAAAAAGAAAGCATCTTCAACAAATGGTGCTGGCATAACTGGATGCTGGCATGTAGAAGACTGCAGATAGATCCATGTCTATCATCATGTACAATACTTAAGTCCAAGTGGATCAAGGACCTCAACATAAACCCAGCCACACTGGGCTTCTTAGAAGAGAAAGTGGGAAGTACCCTTGAACGAATTGGTACAGGAGACCACTTCCTGAACCTAACACCAGTAGCACAGACACTGAGATCCAAAATTAGTAAATGGGACCTCCTGAAACTGTGAAGCTTCTGTAAGGTAAAGGATACAGTCAACAAGACGAAACAGCAGCCCACAGAATGGGAAAAGATATCCACCAATCTCACATCTGACAGTGGGCTGATCTCCAAAATATACAAAGAACTCAAGAAGCTAGTCAACAAAACACCAAATAATCCAATTTAAAAGTGGGGTACAGAACTAAATAGTGAATTTTCAATAGAGGAGTTAAAATGGCTGTTAGACACATAAGAAAGTGCTCAACATCCTTAGCCATCAGGGAAATGCAAATCAAAACAACTCTGAGATACCATCTTACTCCTGTCAGAATGGCTAAAATCAAAAACACCAATGACAGTTTATGCTGGAGAGGATGTGGAGAAAGGGGAACACTTCTCCAATGCTAGTGGAAGTGCCAACTCATACAGCCACTGTGGAAATCAGTATGGTGGTAAAAGCGGTGATTCACCAATACATAAGCAGATAGGGTACAGGTATATTTATTGGGGAAATATGCCTTACTTACAGTGCACCTAGTCAACCGGCAGAAAAGCAGAGCCAGTGGAAGCAGAGGGAGAAGAGAGCTTTCCCACATGTGGCCCCGACTCTTATCCTGTCTATGCCCTAGGGGGCGTGGCCAGGTATACCTGTAGCCAGCCCCAGGAGGTGTGGTCAGGGTGATCCCTACATGGTGGTTCCTCAGAAAAATCAGGGAATCAGTCTACCACAAGATCCAGCAGTTCCACTCTTAGGCATATACCCAAAAGATGCATATTCCTACAACAAGGACATCTGTTCAACTATGTTCATAGCAGCATTATTTGTAATAGCCAGAACCTGGAAGCAACCTAGATGCCCCTCCACTGAAGAATGGATAGAGAAAATGTGTTACATTTACACAATGGAATACTACTCAGCAGAAAAAAAAAAACAATGGAATCTTGAAATTTGCAGAAAAATGGATGGAACTCGAAGAAACCATTCTGAGCGAGGTAACGCAATCACAAAAAGACAAACATGATATGTACTCACTCATATATGGATTTTAGACATAGAGCAAAGGAATACCAGCCTACAATTCCACCGCCAGAGAAGCTAGGAAACAAGGAAGACCCTAAGAGAGACACGCATGTTCCCCTGGAGAAGGGTAAAGGGACAAGATCTCCTGAGCAAATGGGGGGAGGTGTTAAGATAGATCTTTCCGCCAAAAGCCGCCTGAGCCCCACTGCCACGTTTGAGCTTTACACCAGCCACCCGCTGGAGTTAGGCCCAAATGAATACACAGAAACTTGTATTAGGTTCAAAGCTGCTTGGCCAATGACTAGGATTCTCATCTGTTAGCTCAGTCTCAATTATCATAAATCTATATATTTTATAAGACTTATCTTATTGGGTGCCTTATTGGCGTCCCTCCTTGTCGGTGGATCACATCGTGCTGCTGGAGGAGCAAGGGGAAAAGAGGGCCCTTCCTGTTTCTCCTTCGCTTAAATATGAGTCTCCTTGCTATGTCACTTCCTGCCTGGATCAGCACTTCTCTACTACATTTCCCAGAATCGTCTTTGACTCCTATTCCTGTCTAACTTGCTGTCTCATTGGCCAAACAGTATTTTATTTAACAATCAATAAGATAAACATGCACAGAAGTACTTCCCCCACCAGGGAGGGGAGTGGGATATAGGAGAAAGAGAAGGGGAGAAGAGGAGGGGAGAGGAAGACATGAGGGAGCAGGAAGATTGAGTCAAGGGAAGGATGGAGGAGAGCAAGAAAAGAGATACCATAATAGAGGGAGCCACTATAGGTTTAAAGGGAAATCTGGCACTAGGGAAATGTTCAGAGATCTACAAAGATGACACCAGCTAACAATCTAATCTATAGTGGAGAGGCTACCTTAAATGCCCTTCCCTGATAATGAGATTGATGACTACCTTATATTCCTTCATCCAGTAGCTGATGGAAGCAGAAGCAGACACCTACCGCTAAACACTGAACTGAACTCCTGGAATCCAGTTGCAGAGAGGGAGGAGTGATGAGCAAAGGGGTCAAGACCAGGCTGGAGAAACCCACAGAAACAGCTGACCTGAACAAAGTGGGGCTCATGAACCCCAGACTGATAGCTGGGAAACCAGCATAGGACCAACCCAGACCCCCAAACATGGTGTCAGTTAGGAGGCCTGGGATATCTATGGGGTCTCTAGCAGTGGATCAGTATTTATCCCTAGTATATGAATGGACTTTGGTAGCCCATTCCACACAGAAAGATACTCTCTCAGCCTAGACACATGGGGAGGCCTAGGCCCTGTTCCAAATGATATGACATTGAAGATTTCCCCCCCCATGGAAGACCTCACACTCTCTGGAGCAGAAAGGGGATGAGATGGGGGATTGAGGGGGCAGAGGAGAAGGAGAGGGAGATATAACTGGGATTGACATGTAAAACAAGCTTGTTTCTAATTTAAATTTAAAAACAAAATTTGCCCCAAAGAATTAGGTGTTTGAGTACTATTTTTCATTAAACTCTCTTAGCAACAGATGCCAAGATTATTACATCAGCAGTCACAGAATTAACTTTTCCTAACTAGTCACTTGGCAAGCTGATGTCATTGTTGGGATGTTTCCTTGGAAATAAAGCCTGGATATTCAGGTAGAACAACACAATGCAACAGCTGCCAGCCACAGCTGTTTGCTTCCTTTATGATTCGGCTTCAGAGCTAAAAAGAAGAATATCCCATCTGGAACTAATGATAAAACTTGCACCTAAAGTGTGCAAGATAAAGCAAACAAGATGATTGGGGTCACATTGTTGTACTGATTAAATTGGTGATGTTTGGTTTTTAAATTGCCCTGATAAACTGGCAGAACCGTGAAGCTGATTGCTCCTCACTCTCAATACCTATTCATCATTGGGTCTGAAGAAACACAAGACATACTGCTCTTTAGTCAACTGGACACTGTCCTAGGAAATCTTACTGCAGAATTATTTGCACAGTGAAAAACAGGACAATAGTATAGATACAAAAGTGTGATGTTGCAAAGATCCAGATATAGTACCTTTCTGCCTTGATTTATGACCAACTGTGAAAAGGCTCTCCAGGGAATTTCAGGGATTCTCGTAGTCTTCATAGAAAAAAGTCAATGCACACTCGCTTTTCTGACTACCCAACTTCAAACAAGTCCTCCCTTCTGCTGGGAGGACATTATACTCAAACTACAGGACAGAAGAGCCAAGTATTTCTGAAGGGACTAACAGCATCAGAAAGCACTCCGGTGAGTTTATAGATATTTTCATTTTATTCTTATTTTGCCCTTATTCATCTTTTACTACATTTTCCTGAAATGTGTACTTCTGTGACCATGTATTTTTAGATTATGTAGTTTATCTTATGTGTGTGAGTGTTTTGTCTGCACATATGCATGTAGGTTGTGAATGCCTCTGGTGACCTTAGAGGCCAGAAGAAGGTATTAGATTCCCTGGAACTGGAGTTACAGGTACTGGGGCCCAAGCCCAGGGCCTCTTACAAGAACAACAGATGCTCTTAACTGCTGAACAATTTCTGCAGCCCATATTTTTGACATCAGTTATTCAATGTCATTGGACACTATATTTTCCAAAGTATTTTTTTCCTGTGAGTTCACAGAAGTCGAAGGAAAATACTGACACGAAGAAAGGGTTAGGTAAAGGTGTGTATGCCCGTCCTATAAGGAGGAAGCAAAGTCCTCAGAACAACTTGCATTTGATTCATTTAAAATCAACCCCTGGCCCTTCAAGTTTCCATTTTAAAAGAAGGAAAATAGCTGTAAGTCATTAACTAAACAATTAAAATAGTTTTCTGTAGCAAGAAATGCATGTTCTAAGAAAAATGACAAACTGTAAAATTAATCCATAGTTATGTAAAGATGATCCTGTAAATACTAACAAAACACTGGTCTGTTTGAGTTGTTTTTGTTTTGTTTTGTTTTATTTAAGGTGTTACTAGAAAGACTTCTGTCCAAAAAGTGTCTTGCTCGCCACAGCTCTGTTTTGTTAGTGCCTCAATTTGGCAGTACTGTTAACCTTTATTTTGACAGGGACAGTAGAAGTGACCATTATTTGCATAAGGCTGACATGGTAAGTGACAGGGAATATTGGAAATTGCTGAGAGCAGAAGGGAAGTTTCCCGTAAGCAGTATGGGGAAGACTCATTTGTCCACAGAGCGTAATTCTAAGGAACATTATGAGGCAGACAGAACAGGATGACAGACAGGTTCCCAGGGTTTGACACCACTAGAAAGCTGTGTGCAAAGATGGCATAAGGGGGCAAGCCTGAGAAATGGGGTTCCCTGAAGATCCTACCCCAAGCTGACTCAGGAAACCTAAAGGAAGAAAAATGTCATTAAAAAAACACCTCTGCTTAACTTCTCCACCACAGATATTCAGTGATGGTAAATTGAGTGAAACCTGGGGCAGGAGACCAGAACTCTAGACTCAGCAGTGACTCCAATTCTGTACAACCTTGAGCCTACTGCTTTACCTCTGCATGCCTTTTTGCCATTTGTAAAATGAAAACAATCCAAACTCTCAGCTCCCTTCAAGAACTAAAATCCTATGACTATTATATAAAACATACAATTGTTATTTAAAAACAAAAACAATAGTAGGGGTGAAGAGAGGTCTCAGCAGTTAAGAGCACTGGCTGCTCTTGCAGAGGACTCAAGTTCTGTTCCTAGAACCCATATGAAAGCTCACAACCATCTGTAATTCCAATTCCACAGAATCTAAAGCCCACTTGTGACTTCCACAGACACCAGCCATGCACAGAGTGCACATAAATATGTGTAAGCAAAACACCAATGCATGTATAATAGATACATACATACACAGTAGGTAGGTAGATAGATACATAGATAGATAGATAGATAGATAGATAGATAGATAGATAGATAGATAGATAGATACACCAAGAGATACATACAGTAGATGGATGACAGATAGATACATACATATACATACATACATATATGATAGATATGTACATACATACAATCTTTTAAAATAGCAGTAATACATGGATCAGAGGAAAGCTAATGTAAAAGAAAGCAAAGCAGTTTATTTGGATTTACTTGTAGACAAGTAAATCAAGCAATAGAATGAGCATCTGAAGAGCTGGAGATGATACAGTCCACACAGATGTGGCTAAGCCTGGACCTTGACCTCAAGGTTAAGGGCAGGTTCTAGGGATTGTGTAGCCTTCTCTAAAGAAGTGTTCTCCAAACCTCACAGCCACATTACCAACTGTCCAGCAGAATGGTGAATTGCTGTGGCCTTCTGAAACCGACAGCATGGAAATTAAGTCCTCAGCACCTGGGAAAAGCCACCACAAAGGAAGTGATTTGAGCAAGTGAAAAGTACAAACTATGGGACAACAAAGGAAACTGTATTCAAAGGCCAAGTTTATGGCCCTTACACAAAGCAACTATTTAGAGTATGGAGAACTTTAATCCATAACCTACCTGTATGTAGTGGCACACACCAAAAAACTCAGCACTTGGGAAGTGGAGGCAGAAGGACCAGGAGTTCAAGGACATCCTCGGCTGCAAAGCAGGACTGGGCTGTTTGAGATTCTTTCCCCAATATTGTAAATCTAAACACTGATACACTGCTACAGTAAGGGAGAAATACCTTGTTTGGGCTTTCCACCCCCTTCTTCAAGGTGATCTTTAATTTCCTAGCAAATCAAAGTTCACTGTTACATTATTCCCATGTTGTGAGTTTAGCATCTAGTGAAAATGCTGAAAGACAATTTGTTTTTAAGAAACACAAGACATAGGTTGTAGCTCAGAGTCAAAGAAAGCACTTTATATGTATGAGCTGCCATCAAATCCCCGGAACCAAGGGAGGAGGGACAGAGGGAGGGAACAGAAAATAAACCCAAAATATTTGACCCACAAGTTCTAGATGAAGTCACAAATGACCAAGAAAGTAAGTGACCAAAAGGTTGATGCAAATGTTGTGTTAGGTTTCTTTCATGTTTTTTTCTTTAATTTTTACAGAGCACTGAAAGAATGGACAAGGCTGTCCTTGCCAACCAAACTTCAGTGATGTCTTTTCGACTTAGAGGTTTATCTGTAAATCCAAAGATACAGATGGCTGTATTTTTCATGTTTCTCATTTTCTATGTCCTGACACTAATTGGTAATATCCTCATTGTCATAACTATCATATATGACCGCCGGCTGCATACACCCATGTACTTCTTCCTCAGCAATCTGTCTTTCATTGATGTCTG
Organism: Cricetulus griseus; assembly: GCF_003668045.3. NCBI lineage: Eukaryota > Metazoa > Chordata > Mammalia > Rodentia > Cricetidae > Cricetulus > Cricetulus griseus. Next base: position 207,538,129 of record NW_023276807.1, on the reverse strand, counting down.
CCATTCCACAGTCACTGTCCCAAAGATGCTGAGAGACACTTTGTCAGAAGAAAAGCTCATCCCCTTTGATGCCTGTGTGGTCCAGATGTTCTTCCTGCACCTCTTTGCCTGCACAGAGATCTTCCTGCTTACTGTCATGGCCTATGATAGATATGTGGCCATTTGTAAACCCTTGCAGTATATGACCGTGATGAACTGGAAGGTGTGTATGCTACTAGCAGGGGCCCTATGGACAGGGGGGACCATCCACTCTATCTCTCTCACCTCACTCACCATCAATCTGCCCTATTGTGGTCCTGATGAGATTGACAACTTCTTCTGTGATGTACCTCAGGTGATCAAACTGGCTTGCACTGATACCCGAATCATTGAGATTCTCATTGTCTCCAACAGTGGGCTGATCTCTGTGGTATGTTTTGTGGTTCTTGTAGTGTCCTATGCAGTCATTCTGGTGAGTCTGAGGCAACAGATCTCTGAAGGGAAGAGGAAAGCCCTGTCCACCTGTGCAGCTCACCTCACTGTAGTCACACTGTTCCTGGGACACTGTATCTTCATCTACTCACGCCCATCGACCAGTCTTCCAGAAGACAAGGTTGTGTCTGTGTTTTTCACTGCTGTTACCCCTCTGCTGAACCCTATAATCTATACCCTTAGAAATGAGGACATGAAGAATGCCTTGAACAAATTAATCAGAAGGAAAGAAATAAAAGAAAAGTGAAAATACTAAGCCCTTAAGATTCTTGGTGATCCGAATCAAAGAAGCAACTATATATTGTATTTACCATATGATGTTACTTACAACATTTCCTTCTAGCCCTATATCTAACAATCATAGTAGCAGCTGCGATTGGTAGCATCTTCCACATTCTAGAAATTGTCATAGGCACTGAGTACTTACTTAACTCTCTCAACAGCAATGGACTACATGCTCATCTAACTACAATGGAATGAAAGCTCACACTGAGTGAATATCATGCTGAAAGACACCCTTCTACAAAATCATAAAGACAAGACTCAGAGGGCCTAAATTTAGCTTAGTACAGAATATGTACTGGGCATACAGGAACTCCTGGGTTCAATTCCCTACTTCACAAAAAAAGAGTCACAAGATTGAATTTCAAATCGGAATTCATCAACCCACTATTGCTCTAAGAACTGGAAGAAAATACCAACTTGAATTCATTATCTCATTCTGCTGCACTTGCTTTTCAGTTGACCAGCAATATAAACAACAACAGACTTCTGGACTGCCCTCATATGTGTTATTCATTCTGGTGTTTGTCTAAATGACTTACCAATTCAGGTAAATGAAACAAAGGACATTTGAGTATGACTGGTAACTTTGAACAACTGAGATTACTAATCCTCTTGAGAGTTCATTCAAATCTGCCATCCAAGTAATGAAATGGGAATATTTTATTGTTTCTCATTTTAAAAATACTTCCTAGGCACCAAATCTGAACTGGATTTGTAGTTGAAAGTGGAACTAATATATAGACACTCCTACATGGAGTATACAGTCTACTACAAAGAAAAAGCAAAAATCTGAACAACTAAATGTAATTATTGATGCAGAAAATGCTGTCAAAGAATAGAGCACCATGAACATGCAGTGGGGGGTGGGCCCTACACCAAGAATTCCAGAGGAACCTCTTTGAGGAAGTCACATTTTAGCTGAGGGGTGAAACGTAAAAAGGAGTCAACCACAAGTTAAAGAGAAGCAGAAAACACTCCAGGCAGAGGAAATGGAAGGTACAAAGATCTCTCTGATGGGAGAGATAGCTTGTTCCAAGAAGTAACAACCACCATGGTTACAAATTAGAGACTTTTTCTACATAATAGACAACAATGGGACTGAATATCAGTGCATGTAAATGTGTACAATGTAAGATATAATTAGATTACTCTTCAAAATTCCTTTTTTGTGTTACAATTTTATTGTATTTTTTTTACATTCCAATCCCAGTTCCCCCTCCTTTCTTTCCTTCCATTCCCCCCCACTCCCTCCTTCCTTCCATCTGCTCTTTGGAGAGGGTAAGACCTCACCTAGGAAGTCTATTAAGTGTGTCCCATCATCTGGTTGAGGCAGGACCAAGGCACCCACACACACACCCCTGTGTCTAGGCTGAGCAAGCTATCTCTCCACATAAAACGGGCTCCACTAAGACAGTTTGCACATTAGAGTTAGATCTTGGACCCACTGCCAGTGGCCTCATTAATTGTCCCAGTCACATTATTGTCATCCATATTAAGGAGTCTAGTTCAGTCTTGTGCAAATCTAAGCTCCCCTCTTAACTACTTTTATTGATTGACTTTTCCCAAACAAATTTTAAAATGTTACTGGAAAGTTACCCAAAATACTGTTTGTGTTCTTATGTTAAGTACCAGCACTAGAATTTGTACTGGTACTATAATCAATGACTACAACCTAGTGCTTTAAACACCTTAAGCATTGCTTTGCAGTTCTGTGGTCCAAACATTCAATGCATACCACCCCAGATGTTAACAGGACAGCATGTTTTCTAAAAGCTCAGGTTCCTTTTCCTTTCTAGATTCAATTTTCACCCCAGGTTGGTGATCTTTTCATCTTCATAGCAGACAGTGTTGATCCTCCTGGTATCTTACCTGGTTGCATCACCATCTGAGGTCTTCTTCTTTCTTCTCCCAGTCAAGAGCACTTATTACTCTTGTGGAAGACCTGGATTCAGTTACCACCCCCTACATTGTGGCTCACAACTATCTGTAACTCCAGTTCAAAAGGACCCAACAACCTATTCTGGTCTCCACAAGCACCAGGCACTTGTGGCATATATACATTCATATTGTGTAAAAATAAATAAATCTTTCTAAAATAACTAGAAATGGGATTTACATATGACTCTTCTGTACAACTCTTGGGCATATACCCAAAGGACTTCATAGTGTACTAAAGATACACTTGTGTATCCAGCTTATCAAGGCTCAACTCAAAATAGCTAGAAAATGGAATCAAAATAGATGTTCAACAACTGAGTTGATAAGAAAACTAGATATAGATAGGTAGATAGATAGATAGGTGATAGATAAATGGATAGCGTAATATTACTCAACTGTAAAAAAAGTGAAATAATAATGAATTTTCTTTGTAAATGGGTGGGGCACAACTATACCAAGTGAGTCACTCAAGCCTCATAAGACAAATGTCTCATATTCTCTTTCATATGTGACTCTTTAGTTTCAAATCTTTTGTGTGTTTGAAGTACAAGTTGACATTTGAAGAAGAAGACACATTAAGGGAGGAGAATATTAGATTATAGGTTAAAAGAGAAATGAATAGAACACTGGGTATAGAAAAGCTTTTAAACATTTGATGGTTTGAATATGAATGCCCCCCATAAGCTCATATGTTTGAATGCTTAGTCATCAGGGAGTGTCACTACTTGGAAAGGATTAGGAGGTGTGGCCTTGTTGGAGTAGGTGTGGTCTTAGAGGAAGTGTGTTACTAGGGGTGGGCTTTGAGGTTTCAAAAGCCATTCCAGGCCCAGTAGCTTTCTTTCTTCCTGATGCCTGTGGATCCAGCTATAGAAGATTGACTAAGACAGAAGTTTGTACCAGAAGTACCAAGGAGTGAGTTATTGCTACGACAGGCCTGACCATGCATCTTGGTGGAATATAGACTTTGGGACTTTGGATTAGGAAAGAAGTTGGATGATTTAGGTGGGGCTTAATGGGCCATACTAGTAGGAGCATGGAAGACAGTGGTGCTGAGAACAATATATATTATGACAGTCCAGCTCAAGAGGTTTCAGAGGAGAAGAATATTAATAAGTGGTCTAGATACCATGCTTGTGAAATTTTGATGAAGAATGTGGATGCTTTCTGCCCTTGTCTAGGAAAACAATCTTTCTGAGGCTAAATTGAAGAGTTTTGGATTAATAACATTGGCAGAAGAGATTTCAAGACAATCTAGTATTGACTATGTTACTTGGTTATTAGTGGCCACTCTTACACAGATCTATAATAACAAGGAGAAAACTGAGCAAGGAAAAACACAAAAACTACAGTTTGAAGAGAAAGAAACACCAGGAAGTGTAATGAAGCTAAGTCCAGGGCTCAAGGTGACAAAAAGTTTAAACCTGAAGCTTAATAGAATAAAAGGAGTAATGGCCTCAGGACAAGACCCCACTCAGATAAGCTTCCAACTTGTGAAAAGGAATTAAAGAAAAGCTTAAGCAGTGGAGGAAATAATTGAGAACAGATAGATGCTAAAAATGTATTTGAATGAGAGGGCCACGTACCAGCCCCAGCAAGCAGCAAAACTTGGCACCTTCGGCCATGTGCTTCTGTCTTTAGAGTCAAGGATACAAGAAAGAGGTTGTGAAATCCCACCACTCCCCAAGCTAAAGAGAGCTCCTGGGACCATGAATTTGTCAGGGGTGTCCCTTCATGGAGGCCAAGAAAGGCTATTGTGTGAATCTGTGAAAGTGAAGCCTGGATTGTATTGGATTCCCCCAAGATGTTGGAAATGGCAAAGCTGTGGTATATGGCCAAAGAAAGCTGCAGACCAAGTATGGAACCAGCCCAAGAGAGAGAAGTATGCTGCAGTCAACAAAGCTGAATTAGAGATCTGAAGAGCACTTTGACATCAGACATGGAGATGCAGAATTTAGAATTTGCCCTATTAGTTGTAAGCCTTGCTTTGGTCCAGCATTTCCCTTTCCTCCCTTTGGAACAGTAATGTATGTTGTGTGTTATTGTATGTTAGAAGCACATGATGAGCTTTATAATTTTGATTTTAAAGGAGGTTACAGTTAAGAGATTGCCATGAATATTAGAGACTTTGAACTTTGGACTTTCAAGCAGGATTAAGACTCTTATAGTGTTATAGACTGTGGGGACTTTTGAAGTTGGGCTGAATGCATTTTTGCATTATGATATGGCTACAAGCCTTTAGGGACCATGGAATGGAATGTGGTGGTTTGAATAAGAATGGCCCCCATAGGCTCTTATGTTTGAATAATAAGTCATCATGGAGTGATTAAGAGGTGTGACCTTGATGGAGTAGGTCTGGCCTTGTTGAAGATAGTGTGTCACTAGGGGATGGACTTTGAGATTTCAGATGCTCAAGCCAGGCCCAGTGGCTCTCTCTTCCGCTGCCTGCCAATCCTGATGTAGAGCTCTCAGCTCCTCTCCAGCACTACATCTGTCTGAATGCTGCCATGCTTCCTACCATGTTGATAATGGACTAAACCTCTGAAAGTGTAAGCAAGTTCCAATTAAATGTTTTCCTTTGTAAAAGTTGCCATGGTCATAGCGTTTCTTCACAGAAATAGAACATTAACTAAGACAATGACCAGTAGGTGCAGAAAAGGCTTCTGACAAAACCCAGAACCCCTTCATGATAAAAAAAAAAATACCTGAAGAGGCAGAAATAGAAAGGATATACCTTAACATAATAAATGTTTTACACAATAAACCTATAGCCAACATTATACCAAATACACAAAAAGCAGGAACAAGACAAGATTGCCTATCCTCTCTACTTCTCTTCAACATAGTGTTCAGTTAAGTCTTAATTAAAATAATAAGACAAGAAAAAGAAAGAAAAGAGACACAAGTAGAAAAAGAAGGCAAATTATCTTTATTACCAGAAAATTTTTGTAACTGATTAAAACTTCCAGAAAAGTAACAAGATACAAAATTAAGATGCAAAAATCAGTAAACTCAATCACAAATATGATTGGAAAGAAAAGAAAAATAATCCATACACAATTGCATTAGAATAAACCTAAATCAAGGAAATGAAACATTTCTACAATGAAAATGTTAAAACACAAGAAATAAATTGAAGAGCATGCTAGAAGGTAAAGAGACCACTCTCATGTTTATGGACTGAAGAAATTAATAATGTAAAATTGCTATTTTACCAAAAGCAGTCTACAGACTCAGTAAACTCCTTAACAAAATCTCAATGCCTATAGAAAATATAGGTTTACAGATGCTACTGTCCCCTGTCACCACTTGCTGCAGCCATGGTCAACCCCACCATGTTCTTTGATATCCCAGCCAATTTAAGTTCTTGGGTCATGTCTCCTTTGAGCTCTTTGCAGACAAAGTTCCAAAGACATCATAAAACGTTCATTCTCTGAGCACTGGAAAGAAAGGATTTGGATATAAGGGTTCTTCCTTTCCCAGAATTATTCCAGGATTCATGTGCCAGGATGGTGATTTCACAGGCCATAAATGCACTGGCAACCAGTCCATCAACAGGAAGAAATTTGAGTATGAGAACTTCATCCTGAAGCATACAGGTCCTGGCATGTTGTCCATGGCAAATACTGGACCTAATACAAATGGTTCCCAGTTTTTTATCTGCACTGCTGAGACTGAGTGGCTGACAAACATGTGGTCTTTGGGAAGGTGAAGGAACGCATGAGCATTGTGGAAGCCATGGGGCGTTCAGGGTCCAGGAATAGCAAAACAAGCAACATCAACATTTCCAACTATGGACAACTCTAATTATAATTGCACCATTCCATCTGTAGCTCAGGAGAGCACCTCCACCCCATCTGCTCACAATACCCTGTAATCTCTGCTCTCATTGAAGTTCTTTGGGTTCCATACTTTCCTAATTCCCCTCCAAGTCTAGCTAGACTGCACAGTCATGTTTATGACTATGAATAAAAACTAAATTAAAAAGGAAAAAAGAAATAGAAAATATAATCTTAAAATTCATGTGGAAGTAAAAACTACACCAAAAAGCCAAAGCAAGCATGAATAAAAGGAATAATACTGGCAGTGTCATATATCTGCATTCAAGTTTATTACAGAGCCATGAATAACAAAAGCAGATTGGTATAAGCAAATAACTAGACATGCAGATGGATGGAGCAGAACAGAGGACCCAAATAGAAATCAGGTCAATAGACACCTGATTTTTTTAATGAAGAATCCAGAAATATACATTGAAGGGAAGATAGTCTCTTCAATAAATGATACTAATAACTGCATATCCATATGTAGAAGAATGAAATTAGATAACTATATCTCCCCAAATACAAACAAAATCAATTACAAATGGATCAAACCACTTAGTGTAAGACCTGAAACTCTAAAACTGTTAGAGGAAATGTAGGGATAGAAAAGTGTTTTTCTGAATAGGACTCCTCTAGTCACTCTGAAAATAATCCTAATAATTGATGACAAATCCTCATGAAATTAAACACTCTGCATAGCAAGGAAACAGTTGCCATTTCTCTGGCCCCAACTCTATACTTTAGGAACCACTGAACCTCCTCAGTTGCAAGCAAATCTGCCTATACTACAAAACCCCTGTGCTATACTGTCTTATAGAAACTCGTCTGCACAGTAAGGCAGAAAAAAAAACAAACATGACACAGACCAAAAAGAAGCAAAACATTCATCATGTTGCTGCTACCAAGGTAGAAAACTGAAAGCTCTACAGAAAGTCTAAAGCGCAGCAGCTCAATGGTGGAGCACTTGCCAACATCTGTAAGGCCTTGCATTCAATCTCTGTCAAAAGAGGAATAGACGTACAGAGAAAGGAAAGGAAGAAGGAGGTGGACAGGGAAGAGGAGGGAAAGAGAATTTGTCTAGAGGAACTTGTGATTGAATTCAGCAATGTCGGTGGCATAAAGATAACCTATGCAATGTTATTTCTGCATATTAAAATGAAATTAACAATAGCAATGAGGAAAACAAAACACTAGCTCCTGTCTGCTTTTGCTGCTTCTCAGAGCCTGGGCATCTACTGATGCCAACATCAGACTTCATTGTCTTTGGCCCTCTAGGGAAAACTCAAACTCAGTACCACTGACTTTCCAGGGATGTTCCTGGCTTTTCATCACTGACTTGGTGCTGCTGAGGCATCAGCTTTCTGGACTGAACCTACCTAGTTCTCTGCCTGTCTGGTGTGCAAACACTACTTTTAAAGAAACTATAGCCCCCTAAAGGCTTGAAAATTGTCTATAAAATAAAGTGATGGTAGACAAGTTAAGAGAATATTTGATTTTATTTTTTATAACTTTATTGTGCAAAATGATTTTCATAAATTTGTGTCATTGTATTTTACTTCCAGAATTGCCCTTTCTTATTCCCCCTTCTCATTCCTGATAAATAGAGATGTCTCTTCTTATTTATTGTCTTGCTTGTTCCCATCACTCCATTCTTTTAGATGCTTCCTACAATGTGGTCCTTATCCTGTTGTCATGTCTTATTTGTACTGTTTTTTTAACCTACAGGAGTCATGTATAAGTAAAAATATATGACTGTTATTTCAAGTCTGTCTTGTTTTTTGTTGCTGTTGTTGTTTTGTTGGTTGATGGGTTTTGTTTTTGTTTTGAGACAAAGCCTCATGAAATCCAAGCTGACTTCAAACTCACAGTATTGGCGGTATAGCTCAGTGGTAGAGCATTTGACTGCAAACTCACAGTATTTCCTTGGCTGGCCTTGAACTCCTGATACTCCTGCCTCCCTATGCCAAATGCTGAGGTTACGGGCATACAACACCATACCCAATTCTGGCTTGTGTCAGTTAATGTAGTCATCTCCAGCTCCATCCATGCTCCTGCAACTGCTATAATTTCATTCTTCCTTATAACTGAATAAAATCCACTGTGTATATTTTTCAAGGAACAAGATATTTGGAGATAAATTTAATGAACTGTGTTTTATCACAAATTTAAATGATAATATTAATAAAGAAAACAAATTGATTTGTTCGTTCTCTCTTTTTGCTTTTAAATTTTATTTTATTGGGGCAGGTTGCAAGGGCAGGGGTTGGATATGAAGGGACTGGGAAATGAATGAGATAGAGATGCATGATGTGAAAGACACAAATAATACATAAAATAATATATAAAATAAAATATAAGTAAATAATAGGCTCATTCAAATTAATGGATTGAGATTGAGTATTGTTCAGTTTCACTCTCTCCCAAGTTGCCTCTGGAGATGATGTGATCCCAGTCTAGATTCCAGCATTATCCTCTGTAGACAGACTTCCCAAAATGCACATGAAAATACATAACAATTTTGAGAAAGACCAATGAGAGATGACTCACATAACATCTCTTCAAGCCCCCTATAAAACTGAAATATCCAAAACAGTGTGCTCGTATATAAGTATAGACATGTAAGTCAATGTGGCAGAGTAAGGAATTACAAATAAATCCACACTTGAAAGATCAAGTCATTTTCAGTAGAAGTAATTTAATAGTAACAGTCATCTCAAACTGTGCCAAATCAAGGCAATGGGTGAATAAAATGAATCTCAAACTTATTCCATCTAAAAACTAAACCCCAAAGAGATCATACCCCTAGAATTTAAAAATAAAACTATAAAATTTGTTCAAATAAAACAGGCAAAAATCTTTGAGACTTTGAGGTAGACAAGATTCCAGTGTGAAAGGGTCAACCACAAAAATAAAAAGTTAGAATCAATTTTGTCAAAATTCTTTTTATCTGAATATTTTATTAAGAAAATAGAGCAGGTCAGTGGTGGCACACACCTTTAATCCCAGCACTTGGGAGACAGAGGCAGGTAGCTCTCTGTGAGTTAGAGGCAGTCTGGTCTACGGAGCTAGTTTCCGGACAGCTAAGGCTGTTACAGAGAGCCCCTGTCTGAAGAAGAAGAAGGACGAAGAGGAGGAGGAGGGGAGGAGGAGGAGGAGGAGGAGGAGGAGGAGGAGGAGGAGGAGGAGGAGGAGGAGGAGGAGGAGGAGGAGAAATTTTCAAGGCTCCAGAGATGGCTCGGTGCCTAAGAGTCACTTGTTATTTCCACTTTAAGGATACAGCCATAACAGTTGTTGTCATCACAACATGACTTCATGAGCAAATTTGTCTCTGCCTGAGTTGCTTCATGGCATTTTTCACCTCCTCATTCCTCAAGGTGTAAATGAGAGGATTTAACAAAGGGGTGACCACTGTGTAGAAGACAGAGACCACCTTATCAATGGAGAAGCTGGTGTCTGGCCGAGTGTAGATGAAGATACATGGCCCAAAGAACAGGGCAACCACCATGAAGTGGGAGGAGCAGGTGGACAGGGCTTTCCGACGACCTTCTGCTGACTGTTTTCGAAGAGAAAACAGGATCACTGTGTAGGAAGTGACCAAGGCTAGAAAACAGGTGAGGGAGATGGTTCCACTATTGGACACGATCAGAATCCCTGTAAGGTAAGTATCTGTGCAGGCCAGCTTGATGACAGGAGGTACATCACAGAAGTAGCTGTCAATAATGTTTGGGCCACAGTAGGGTAGACGAATAGTCAAGAAGGTCTGCACAAGTGAATGAACAGTGCCCCCCACCCATAGTGCAAAGACGAGCTGCACACAGACCCTCATGTTCATCACACTGGGGTAGTGCAAAGGAATGCAGATAGCTACGTAACGGTCATAAGCCATAATTGTCAGCAGAAAGATCTCAGCACAAGCAAAAAGATGAAGGAAGAAGAGCTGTGCAATGCAGTTGTCAAAGGAGATGGTCTTCCTCTCCAAAAGCAAACCCTCCAGCATCTTGGGCACCGTGACAGATGAGTGGCATATATCAATGAAGGACAGATTGCTCAGAAAGAAGTACATGGGAGTGTGGAGACGTGGACTAAAGACTATGGTAACAACAATGAGTATGTTCCCCAAAAGAGTTAGCACATAGGTGACTGTAAATGGTATGAAAAACAGAATCTCCAACACCCAGTTGTCAGTGAGGCCCAGGAAGACAAACTCAGTCACTCTCGTTTGGTTTAGAGCTCCCATCTAATGAGTGTTCCAGAGGATCTGGGAGTATGGGGCATAAATTTTAAATTATCCTGAGTAATAAAAGGGATGAAGAGGTTGAAATGAATGTTTTCCTATGAGACTTAGCATGAATATGTAAATTATCCAAAATCCTTACCCTGTATTTACATTTCAGAATAACCAGACTAGAATTCTAAAATCATAAAACTCCAACTAAAACAACTCATTATTTGACTTTTGCTATTAAGGTAAGTGACCTTCAAAACATTGGCAGTCTTTTTTTTTTACCCAATGTCCTTTTACAGCCATTAAAATATTGTGTATCTTTTACTTGATTTTTCATTATCCCAAAGCACTGACTTTAGGAAAGCTGTCCTGATTCAATAAAAACCAGTTTCTCTTTTATAATTATTTTATTATACTCAACTATAAAAAAGCATGAAATTTAGTTTTTATTCTCATTAACTAAACTTTTCTTTAAAAGTACAGAAGTAACAGAAAGATTGTAAGAGCCAGAGGACCTGGAAAACCTGCTGTGAGATAGTGTCTCCTAGAAATGACAAGGAAGCTTCACCCATGGTCCTTCAATATGGCTGTCTAAAAAAGACCTGAACAAGTACAATACCAATAGACACACTAACATGGAAGTGAGGACTCTCACGGGGCCAAGCCCTAAACAAAGAACTACAGGAATACTGAGAGTGGAAGTGATAGTCTTCCCAGGGCTAAGACCCCTATTTGGTTATCCAGTACCAAGTGATCAGCCCTGAAATGATATATACACAAGTAACACAAAACATTCAATGGACTGGGCAGGTTGCATTTACATATTTATGCATGTATATATTTGTATATATTATATATACATATATATTATATATATGTGTGTATTAATAATTAAAGAAAAAGAGGCCATGAATTTGAGAGGGAGAAAGGGAAGATATGTGGAAGGGATTGGAAGGAGTAAAAGGAAGGGGGAAATAACATAATTAGATTTTAATTGTACAAAAATTTTAATCTTTCAAAGAGTAATAACCACATGATTTATCTCTTGCAACACTTTTCAGGTGCCTTGTACATTGTATGTTTCCAAAACCATTTTATTTATACTAAATTACCTTCTTAGACATTGTTAATCCAATCATTCCTTCACAATAAAACTAATAAGCCACAAATTATGTTTCTTTAAATTCTGCAATACAACTTTTCTGCCAGGAAATATGATGTACAAATACTATCACGTTGCACCTAATTGTTCATGCTGGTTAGGCAACTAAAAGATAATCAGTACAAATCACAAAAGAATAAAGCTTTGATCCAATTATTTCACTTACAGTAAGGTAATCAATTACAGTGTCCAAACTACAGAACAAGCTAAAGGTGGGGGGGGGGTATTAAACCTAACACTATTTGAAGCAACCTAACAGTCATGGGATTGGGGTGGGGGAATTCTGAATGAACGTAGTGAAACGTGACTAGACTTGTACCCAGCCATTAGGAATAATAGTGACAAGATTACCAACATGACAACTGTGGAAACAGCACATAAGGGTGACATTTAATAGTATATTCTCAACATCTTGTTAGATGATAGTGCTATATAAGTTATCAAGACAAAGAGAAGTCGGGGGAGGGGATGACAGAACATATGACAGAAAAGGAGAATATTCTCTTATTCAAAAAAAAACCCTTAAAATTTGATAGTTAAAGACAAATGTTCAAATTGAAAATGAGCAAAGAATATAAACACAAAGAGCACAGGAAAGGAATCACAAATGAGATGTCTAAGTGAGAGTTGTTCAACTTCAGTGGACATTAGAGACTAAAACCAAATACATTTCTTTTGCCACATTGACAAATGCATGAAAACTGATCATTCTCTGCATAGTGTTACTGAAAGTCAGTATTCTTAAAAATTTTTTGTGGGAGATAAATTGGCAGTGCCAATGAGAATTTTAATGTCTATACATCTAGACCAAGGAATACCATTTTCAATATTTCATTTCTTTTTTTTTTGAGGCCTTATTTCATAGAACTCAACTGAAATACTTTTTGTAGGAGCCAGAGGAATCAAGGGCATCACAAGAAAACGCACAGAATCAACTAACCTGGACTCATAGGGGATCACAGAGACTGAACCAACAACCAGGGAGCCTGCAAAGGATTGACCTAAGTACTCTGCATATATTTTACAGTTGTGTAGCTTGGCCCTCTTGTGGGACTCCTAATATCAGGAACAAGGACCATCTCTGATTCTTTTACTGGCTTTTGGGACCCTATTCCTCCTACTGGATTGCCTTGCCCACCCTTAATACATGGGGAGGTGTTTAGTCTTACTGCAGCTTGGTATGCCATGTTTTGTTGATATCCATGGGAGACCTGCCCTTTCCTGAATAGAAACAGAGGAGGAGTGAATTGGGGGGTGGGAACAGAGTGGTGGGGAATGAGAGGAGAGAGGGGAGGGGAAATTGTGGCCAAGATGTAAAATTAATTTGTTAAAATGAATACTTTTTAGTAAAACAGGGTATTGGAAACAAGCAGTACTTATCAATACAGAAATAAGTTTCTTAAGTTTTATCTTATTATTTTAGGGATATACATGTTTTGCCTGAATGTATGTCTGTGCAACATGTATGTGCCTGGTGTTGGTGGTGACTAGAAAAGAATGTCAGATCTCCTGGAACTGAAGTTACAATTATGAGCTACCATGTGGGTACTAGGAATTGAACCCAGGTCCTCTGGAAGAGTAGCCAGTGCTCGTAACTACTGATCCTTATGAATAAATAATTTTTGGTACAGGCACAATATGGAATACTGTGGAACCATTAATGAAGTGGATTTATGTGTAGTAACCTAAGGCAGTGGTTCTCAGCATGGCTACAGATCAGAACTTAGTTGTCGCTGCCCCTCACCAGCTGCAGCACTTAGGAGAAGGCATTTGCAACTTGCCTGGGCAATGCAGTAGAGCTATCCCTGATGGTCCAGACGTGGGAGTGCCGTCCCTGAGGATGTGAAAGCAGGAAAACCAACCTCATCCCTTTCTCATTGCTACGAGGGGTAAACTAGCCAGGGCAATGCCGGAGAGCTCACCCTGGTGATGAAGACAGGGGAGAACTGGCAGACTGACCAAGCCTGCAACTACCTAGGCCCAGAACCAGGGTCATGAGTTGGCCCACCCCCAACATCCACCCCATCTGTGATCTGCTGGAGCACATGAAGGGACCGGTCCTTACAGACCCAAAGCTGCAGGTCCCCATAACACAGGGCAACAGCAGGATAACCAAGAGAAGTCCCAGTGAGGGCCCAGCATTGATAGTGTGGCAGAAACCAGAGGCCTTGAACCAAACCCATGGCTCTTTGGAATGAACGCTTGCAAGTAAAGATTCATGGACAAAAAAAGGTTTACTGTGTGACTCACTGTGTGACACTATAGCTCTCATGACAAGGTTGATTTTTCTTAGTTTTTTCCTCTTAAATTGTATTTATTTTATTTGGGAGAGGAGGCTGCAATGGCAGAGGGCAGATACAAAGGGACAAGGGAATGAATGGCATCAAGATGTATGATGTGAAAGATACAAAGAATAAATAAAAAGAAAGTTTTTTTAAAAGCCTGTTTCAGCTGACCTGAACAAGGGGAAGCGCATGGACCCCAGACTGATGTCTGGGAGGCCAGCACGGGACTGATCCAGACCCCTCAACATGGATGTCAATGAGGAGGCCTCAGCACTCTATGGGGCTCCTGGTAGTGGATCAGTATTTATCCCTGGTGTAAGAAGGGACTTTGGGAGCCCATCCACATGGGGGGATGCTCTCTCTGCCTGGACACATGGGGGAGGGCCTAGGACCTGCCCAGGATATGACAGACTTTGGGGAGCCCCCGTGGAGGGTCTTTCCCTCCCTGGGGAGCAGATAAGGGATAAGGTAGGGGGTCTGGGGGGAGGGGAGGGGAGAGAGAGGAAGAAGGGATTGACATGTGACGCAGGCTTGTTTCTAATTTGAACTAATAAAAAAATAATTTCTTGGGGAAAAAAAAAAAACCTGTTTGGGGCTGCAGCATAGCTCTGTGGTCAAGTTTTCATTTAGCATACACAAGGCCCTATGTGTTATACTCAGCGGAAAAAGTAGAAGGAGGAAGAGGGAAGATGGAAGGAAAGAATTGCTGTTTTATTGACTTAGTAATAAGCCTTTTAAAATAAAGAAAATTATTGTCTGGGTGAAGCACACACCCATAATCTTAGCACTTTGGAAGCTGAGGAAGAGGAATCAAACTTCCCAAAGCCTGCATGCTAAAACACAGTGCCATGCTGCTTAAAACACACTAAACGAAAAGGAAGCAAGTAAACACGCAGTGGCCTTTAAGGAACAATAGGCCCCAAGCATGTTCCCTGGAAGAAAGGGAAACATTTTATTTTCCTATCCATGTAACAAAGCACCTGCCACAAAAAAAGGAACTCACTAAATACGTCTTAGTTGAAAAAAAATAAGTAATACTACAAATAAAAAACAGTGAAAAGACCAAACTTCGGAGAGACAAGATAGCCTATGTAGCAATAGATGTATATTCTGTAATGGGGCAGGAGAACCAAAGAACCAGAACCCCACTGGGCACGAGAAATGTGCCAAGGTGTGCACAGTAAGGCAATAAAAGCCAGCTGCCAGCTCTCTCATTTAGCTTTTCCTAGAGTTTTAGAATTCCTCAGCAGTTCCCCATCACAGGCAGTAGTGACTTGCCCTTTTGCTGATTACTCCTCTGTAAGGTTACTGCATTGCCAGAGATTAAAGCCTTTTGCTTCCAGACTCCCCAGTTTAAACCTACTGCTGTATGTCGTCGTATCAGAAATGCCCAAACTGTATTCGTCTGTCCTCTGCTGTATGTTTCTACATGGTCTCTATTTGAGCACTGCAGGGCCAAACCTCAGTGAAGACACACTTAAAAGGGGCTCCTTTGGCAAAGGGAAGTATCAGTGTCCATCACGTCACAGTAGCCTACCATTTTAGCTTCAGGTGTATCTATAAAATGCTGGCTTGCCAAGACCTTGCTTGAATGAATCCAGTATGAGAAAGTGTCCTACACCAATAGAAGGGGGGGAGTAAAAAGAGGTACTCACAGAGACACTTTAAACTTTTGACAACTTCACATTCCAAGTAAAAATGAAGTGCAATAGGTTTTAGGCCTGGTTTCATCATGTCAGGATTAGAACTCCATCCCATCACCCACAATAGGTCTCCTCTGTTTGGCGATTTGCTACAGACAACTAAGTTAAATTAATTCTTGGATCTTTTACCAGATTGTGCTTAGTTTCTTTCCTTTTTTCTTTTCTTTTCTTCCTTTTGTTTTGTCTTTCAAATAGGATACATGATGTTTTTAAGACTCAACTCTTTACCATATAAATGAGATCATCTGCCTGGTGGCCAAACAACACAGAAAACAAAGCCTCTGAGGAAGAAAAGTGCACTCAAAGAAACACAGGAATGCCTTGCACTCTGCACACAGAGAAAAGCCTCCGTTTCACATCCCACATGCACGGGTGCAGTCGTGATGAGCCCCAGACAGAGCACAACCCTAATAGGGAAGCCCAGGCAGCCTAAGTAAGCCACCACGCCTCAGCTAGTCCTTCACATCTTCTCTGGAACATCCCAAAGCTGGTCTTTGATCTGGCTTTCAGAGCACAGAGGATCATTTTCCTCTAGAGATCAGACAAACAAGCAAAGACTAGGTAACCACATGGCAGTAAGGAGCTTTCTTCTTTGGAAGATTTTGTCAAGCTCAGCAATCATTAGGAATTGTACTGGAGATTCAAACACGAGGAAGCAGAGGGAAGGGAGAGTGTTGATCCCTCCCTACCCCAAACCCCACAGTCTAGTGATTCTTTCAGTAATCAGAAAAAGAAAGAAAAACATGCTACAGTGGAATAGAAAAGGCAACAAATCATAGCTTCAAATATATTGAGGCGTCTTGGATGGTGGTGGTGGTGGTGGTGGTGGTAGTGTGTGTGTGTGTGTGTGTGTGTGTGTGTGTGTGTGTGTGTGTGTGTGTGAATGCATTCATGTATATAGGGGAAGTGAGGAGTGAGTGTGTGTGTGTGTGTGTGTGTGTATGTATTCATGTATATAGGGGAAGTGTGTGTGTGTGTGTGTGTGTATGTATTCATGTATATAGGGGAAGTGTGTGTGTGTGTGTGTGTGTGTGTGTGTGTGTGTGTGTCTATATGTACATGCATGTGTATGCTAGCGGGGTACATGCATGCAAGCTCACTTGTAGATTGGCACCTTTACAGAAAGAAGCACATTAAAAAATATGACCAATTCTGAATATAGAAGACGGATTAAAATCAATATGACCAATTCTGAGTATAGAAGATGGATTAAAAATCAATCTAAGTTAATAGTACTCCTGTTAAGCTTCTAAACCACAAATACAATTCATCAGATAAATACCTGGAAAAGAATCTTGTTCAGTGCCGTGTCATAGTGTAGCCAGGTGCAGACCCAGTAAAGGATAGGAAGGAGTGTCAATGGAGAGTGCTGACACCTTTCAATGTTCTCCAGCTGTCCAGAGATGATCTGTCTGATTCTTACAGTGGTAATATTTTCTCTCATTCACCTTTTTCATCTGATTTAGGCAACTGGTCTTCTGTGTGAATAATTATATCATTGTAATATTGCTCCTTTGGGCTATTTCTAAAGATTTTCCTTTCTCTGAAAATTCTGACATCCTTTCAAATCAGTTTTTCCTCCTTTCTGGCCAAGAAAAGAAGAATTAAGCCTCACTTTTCTGGTATCACTTCAAGCAGACACTAAGCATAACCACCACTAGAACTTATATTAATACCTTCTCAGATTTGTCACTCAAAGGGAAGACATTCATTCTGTACATTTTGAATACAAGAAATTTATTTATCCCACGTAACATAAATATATGGCATACTTGAGGAGATATAACCTGATACTAACATTAGGTTTAAATTTGTGTTCTAGGAAAATGTGAGCTGTTATGGATCTATGTCAAATCAAGTCTAGTTAATCTTAGGTTCTTTTGTTGCCCACATGACTTCATAAACATCAAGTGAAGACCTTTTTGTGAATTGATATTTTTAAAGAATACACTTGGGCAAGTCACCTCACTTTATTCTCATGAAGAAAGTAGGTAAAATTAACACTTTCATTACTGTGACAGTTAGCATTATGCATCAATTTGGCTATGATGTGGAACCCAGATGTCTGGCTAGTGTCGTAGCAACTGCTGTGATGGTAATATAATACATGATTAAAACTGAAATCGGTAGATATTGGAAAAAGCAGATGATCCTTAACAATGTGGACAGGCCTTAGCCACTCACTAGAAAGCCCTACAAGACTGAGTTTCCCAGCAGAAGGAAAGATCCCACCTCCAGTTTATTCTCTGTCTCTCTGTGTCTCTGTGCGCCCCCCCCCCACGCCCTATGAGTGTGTGACTGTCTGTCTGTCTGTCTGTTTCTGCCTCTCTGGAGAACTTTCTTGCAATGCTTGTAATGGCCTTAAAGACGGTAATGTAGTGAAGAATAGGAAGACTGCCACTCTGTTCACCTCTAGAGAGAACAGTCCCTGGAAGATGATCTCCTTTCAGCTCTGATCAACATCCCTTTTAAATAAACAACAACAAACTCTTTATAAAGATGAGATAGGAAAATGATAGAAAGACGTGTAATCAATCAATCCAGTGACTCTGTTAAATTCTCTGTAAGACACAAAGCAGTAAGTAATTAATGCATCTTTACACATAAGATCTACCCATCTTGGGTCGAAGAGATGGCTCAGTGGTTAAGAGCACTGACTGCTCTTCCAGAGGACCCTGGTTCAATTACTAGCACCCACATAGTAGCTCAAAACTGTCTGTAATTTCAGTTCCAGGGGACCCAACACCCATGGGGAAACACCAATGGACATAAAATAAAAATAGATACATTTTAAAAAGCAGATCTACCCATCTTACCTGTTTAAAATAAATTCCTCCAAGCTCACAACAGAAACCATCTATTCCATTCTTCCACTAATGATTCTGTTCTACACTTTAGACACCTAGGATACGAAATCACAGAGCACAAAATCCTGCACTGGGTATATCTCAGGCTTGCAAACTCGGGGTTTTTATCCATTAAACACACAATCTTGAAGTGATTGTTGAATGGCTCTAGTTGAACTTGCCATCAGTGAATACCCAGGGGCATTATTAAAAGTTTCAGGACTCAATACATTTCCTGTTATTAGTCTCACTCATTCAGCAATTTAATAAATGGACAATAAACCCACTTGCCTCTAAGTAAGGAAGAGTTCCAAAGCTTTTGCCGTTTCCATGACACCAGCTTGTGTGGACATGGAAACACTGCACTGCACACCAGGGATGTGAAGGCCATGTGCAAGTGGAATAGTGCCCTCTAACTGGAAGACATTTTGTAGAATTCCATGTCTACAAATACTCCAGAATAAGCAAATCTGTAAACGTTGAAAGTAGATGAATAACCGGTTTCCAGGGACTGAAGGATAGAGAAATGAAGTAGACTGCTAGACAGCAAGTGTTCCTTTTTGAGATGTTGAAACTGTTCAAAACTTAGGTTTGACTTTATGACTCCATTATATAGAAAAAAAACATTGCATTGCAATTTATAACAGTAAGGTTAGTAACCTGTGAATGATATGAATCATCCAACTAAAAGCTTGGGCAGGTTTTTTTTTTTGTTTTTTTTTTCTCTGATCTACTTTTAGTTGTTTTCATTAATTCTTTGAGAATTTTCATACATTTGACCACATTCACCCTACTTCCACATCTCCTCTCAATCCACTCTCCATTTGATAAACACCCAACTTTGGGTTCTTTTTTTTAACTCATTGAGTGTGATAATTACTGTCTATATATTTTGGAGTATATGGCCATCCAGTGATGTGTGTTGGACCTCTGAGGGGCCACGCCTGTAAAGTAAACTAACACTCCCTCTCTGGCATCTAACTCATTATCTAGGAGTGTGATTTCATGCCTGGCTCTCTTCTTTATGTTGTGATTTGGACCAGCATGAGTTTGTACAAGGTTATGCATGTGGTCATAACCACTGTAAGTTCATACGTGAAGCTTCCCTACTGTGTCTGCAAAACACTGATTCCTTGTATGCACCACTTTGGGCTCTGAAAACCTTTCTGCTTCTCTTCTGCGATTATCCCTGAACCTTAAAAGGAAGATGTGTGACATCAATGTCCCAAATAGGGCTGAACATCCTACAGTTACTTATTCTCCACAGCTTGACCAGTTGTGCATCTCTGCATTAATAGTTATCTACTGCAAAAAGAAGCTTCTGTGATGAAGGCCAAAAGGTGCCTAAGCCTATGGGTATAACTGCCAGTTGTTAGGAGTTGGTTTAATACGATATACCATTAGCAGAGTAACTTGACTGAAGTAGGCTCTTGCCTAAGCCCTATGATCTGTCTAGTCACAGGTTCTTAGCTCCAGTAACTGTTCTAAATATACATTCCATCTTTTAGAGTGGACCTTAGATCCAGTCAGAAAGTAGATGGGTATATCTTGCCAGGCTGGTCACTATTATAGCTCACCAAGGTTCACAGCTGCACAAGACTAGTGGTTCTTTTTCTCCCCCAATAGTGTGAATAGCATCTTCCAATGAAAGCCAGCCAATATGAGCCTTCCAAGTCAGTGTCAACTTGCCATGTCCTATTATTACTCAAGTATGTGGTATTTTTTGCAATAAGGATTTGCCATCAAGTTCCAGAGAGTAATGTAGAGCAACGGCATTAGTCTATACTCTTTGGGGCTCTGTGTGACCTCACCATCCAGCAATTCCATTAGATATAACCAATTCCTGGCACTGGGCTTTATATTTGCTATCCTGAGTTATCTAGTAGGATCACTGTTGCCCTTATATTGGATAACCCCATTCAAATTCTCTATATAGGCATTTTAGGATGCTTCTGTGAGGTTACTTTTTCATAAGACTTTTTCAGAAGGTCTTTAGTGTTAGTTACTCCTCTCCATATTGCCTCCTCTCCCCTGCGCTTCCATTACCCACCCCATTTAATCCTTCCTATACCATTATTCCCTTTCCCCCTTTATAACACTGTATTCTATATTCCCTCTCTTAAAAGCCCCCCTCCATGGCCTCTTACTAATTTCCTGGCTTCGGTGGGTTTTCCAAATGAAACACACATATGTAAAGCTTCAGAGAAATCATCCACAAATGAAAGAACATTTGTGATGTTTGTCTTTGTGGGCCTGAGTTACCTTACACAAAATGACTGTTGTCAGCTACATCCTTTACCTAAAAATTAATTTCATGATTCCATTTTTGGAGTGGGGGAGGGGAGGTGTTGGTTGGTTGGTTGGTTGGTTGGTTGGTTGGTTGGTTGGTTGGTTTTTGGTTTTTAGAAACAAGAGTTTTTCTGTAAAACAGGTCTGGCTGTCCCCAGTGCTCAGCACCTGCAGCCCTTGTCTCACAGGGATTTTGGCAAGTAGAGTTTCATTTACCTCTCTGCCAGTGAACCTGAACACTAGAAAATCAATATGCCTGATAACAAATGCCAACAAATTCTTGGCATGAGTTGGTAAGTCATGTGGGAAGTGTTAATGAAATGTGCTGGGTTTTTTCCATTAAAGAGTTAAATGACACAAAGGAAGTTCCATCTTTAAAAAAAATTGTAAAGAAACGCCCTAGAAAAAAAAACCCTCCCCTGAATCAGCATTCTTCCCAGATCAGAGATGTGCTCCAGGTTGCATCCTGCTTTTAAAAGTTGCCCCCTTTGCCAGTCAGCTGTGCTGTTCTGAATTGGCAAGCCTGGTAAGAACATGAAGCCAACATCTGACTCTCAAAATGAAGCACAAGACACCTTTGCATTCAGAATAAAAACCCAGTGCAACCCCCATTTGGTGTGCTTGCCCATTTGATTTCACATGGCTAGACACCGCTCGGCACATGTAAGACTTTTTGCCTTGCTGAAATACTTTGGACTATGTGGTCATTTTCTTGGGACCCATTTCTAACAGAAGCCAGGCTCAGGGGCTCGATGTAGTGCCAACTGCCTGAGCTGAGAGGGCAAAAAGATCACTTAGGCCTATGAGTCTGAGACAAGACTGTGTGTGTGTGTGTGTGTGCGCGCGCGCGCACACACACACACACACACACACACATCTGGTAAATGGTAGTCAATCAACAAGATGATTACAATGACCTCAAACAACCCTGTGCAATCTCCCGATACAGTGTGTCAGGCTCTGTGACCTATAAAATACAACAGCAATGGTGGTATGACACTTCTGAAGCTCATTTATAAAGACTATTGTCCCTCTTCTCCTCCTCCCTACCTCCCTTGCTTTCCTAGTCTCAAGCCTACTCAAGTCTTTAGATAACTTCAACTTTATAAATAACTAAAACTTTATAAAACATTCTGCATAAAGGCTAAGGATTAAACCCCAGATGGGCCACAGCTATGCTGCAGTGGAGTGGGGCGGCAGTGCAGCCTTCATCACCCCAGCCCACAGACTGCATCAACTGACTCCCTGAATGAACTTCACCTAGATGCATCTCAGGGAAAGCATGAACAGGAATTTGCCAGCCTGAGAAAGCAACTGCCCGTCCCTCATAGCTATAGAGGAAGCCGGCACTGTCTGGTGAGCACGTCTGCCACACTCCTTCAGAGTCTGTACCACAATAAGTATTGCCTGTGGAAGTATTAATTCCCCTATATACTAGGGCATGATTTATATCTGGCTAGGGGTCAGGACGTCCCAGGCTAGTAAACTCCAAATGAAAGGTCACACAGGCTTAATTTGATCTGTGTAGCACCCCTCTGCCACCTCTGGAAATTGATTCAAACCATGATCCTATGGTGGAAGGAATCACATCCTCCTACTGAAGGCAAAAATTAATCAGACCAACACCTACTATTTCAGTTTACTGTCTGCTTTCTTTCTACTAATATTTTATTTGGTGGAGGTAGCATTGTTGTTCATTGTTTGTTGTTGTTGTAGTTGTAAGTGTCCTATGCCAGGCAAATGTGTTTGTGTAGCTATACAACGTCAGAATTTATTGAATATCAGTGGAAGTGATTAGCCAGATGGTCCTGCTTACAATAGTAATCTAGCCAAGTAAAATGCAGGTTCTTTTATTCTAATCTTAATCACTAATTTTAACTCTCATGTCACACAGAACATAGTAAATATATCTATATGTTCATATATGTGGTTTATAGGATGAATACAAGTCCAAGAGGCTACAGAAGAATTCAATAGGTTTCAGAAATGGACTGAAAGGCAAGTACAGTTTTATGGAAGCAATTAATGACCCCAGGCCTGCTGTAAGGAAGCTGTTGGTATAGCAATCAGGCCCCAGGAGAGTCGGATCTGAGTGAATACCCAGTCAGCAGTAGACATGAGAAGGGACAACTGGGTCGAAACAGGAAACAATGGATTCAGATCTACACAGACAAGCAGGTGGATAGACAGACATGTCAAATGGGGAACAAAGCCAAGTTGAAGGCCCAAGAACAATAGAAAGTTCTCTACCTGTGGTTGTTGGTGAGCACACAAGGTATCAGATTATATACTAGTGAGGGGCCATCGCCATCACAGTGCTAGACATCCATCACTTTGTGGGGTCCAGGTGAACGAGTTACACCCTTCCCATGGAGTGATATGTCTGAAAGTTCTTGATCCTGATACAGTCTTAATCTATTCATATGCCCTGACAGCCACAATTCACCAAATAAATTCATAGGCCAGTGCCCTTCCTACTCCTAGGTATGAGCCATTTTTCAGTCTGTTCTGCATGAGTTGTGTTGAAATGATGGTAGTGTTTGCTGTTCTGCCCAGGGACATGTTCATCCTCCACCTTCACAATGGAGTCAAAAGCTGCTTATAAAATGGAGTCTCTCCAGGCCAGGCCTGAAAACCACCACTTTATACAACTTAAAAGAAAAAGCATTCCTACTTCTTCCAGAGACTTGGTTGCATCTTAGTTAACATCTGTGAGTGTCACATGACTGACTACACCTGGTGCTAACTTGAGGCATACCTCACTTTTCTCATCCAGCATAACCTACGATCTGAGCTTGCATGATTTGGTCTGCTTTAGTTCAAGCTCGGACTACAATAATCATGTTTCTTTGAATCTAACTGAAAGGAGGCTGTCAACAAATTTCATTAAAGGATTTAAAGGTGTCATAAGGAATTCAAATCAGGAAAGGCAAATCTTTAAATTAACTGTAAATGCTACTATTCCTGATTCCAGGGATCCCTGATGGCTTTTCATTCTCACCATGTTTCCTCATGTTGCCTTTGCTTCTCTCTATTTTCCACAATTCAAAAACCCAAAAAAGAAAAAGAAATATACATAATGAAATAGCCCTATATAATTACTCATCTTATTCTGAAACACTCGCATTTGGATTTCCAAAGCTCAGGGCTTCTCTAGATAGAAAAAAAAAAAAAAAAAAAAAAAAAAAAAAAAAACCTGCCTCATGAGCAAATGCTATCTGGCAACTGTAGATGCAGAAGATTTAAGCATTTTCAGCATTTAACTTCCCACAAAGGATAGAGAAATCCTGGGTCAAGTCCCAGCACTTCTGCCGAGTGACCCTAAGTGAGAACTCAGAAGGCAAGTAAAATGATAAGCTTCCATAGAGCTTGCTAAGAGCCAGCCCCACTCTATGCAAATGTAGAGACTAGGCTCCCAGCAGCCCTGTGAGGCAAGCACTTCGACTGGCCCATTTAATACATGAGAAAACCCAACTAACAATTTTTTAAAAAATCAATTAACAAGTATAAAAAGTATTTTAAATTAAAATGGCTTAAGACCACCCAGCTAGGAAGTGGCAGAGTCATATCCAGGCTGTTTCCAAGGGGCCCAGTTTGAATTCACAGCCAGCACACACTAAGGAAGCATAACCCCACCCCTGCTGTGGCCCTCTTTGAATTTTTGTGCAGCTGCAGAGACATCACAGTCACTGTGTCCTCACTGCACAGAGGTAAGAGGCAGAGTCTTTGACCTGGAGCTCTGAAGAAGCTCTGTGCTCTGTCAGAAGAAGGTAACTGTGCCCATCCCAGCGGCTCAGGAATATGGAAAAATGCTCACTGTCTTTCAAACTGTCCAAAACATCATAAGAAAGAAATACAGGTGCTTGGCCATCGTGTTGCTTGTACCAAGATAGCCCGTAGAATCCTGACGTGCTATAAGTGCAGTTGACCTGAATAGAGGTCCCCTCCACAGACATCAGCTTGGCAGGCTGCTCTGTGCCTTGTCCTGCAGCACCTATGAGACACGGGGTGGGGGGAGGATAGAAAGGGAAAGGGAGTTGAAAATGCTGCAAATAGATTATTCATGCTTGGAATTCTAAAACAATTTTAATTTAAAAAATATTTCCATAATGGTCCGGGAAAACTTTCAGTGACAGGAAGTTATTAAGATAAACAGTGAGTGTCAGAAAAGCAGCAGCAATGGAACTGTAATAATGCTTATTAGAAGACCAGTGGGTACCAGAGAGAGAGAGAGAGAGAGAGAGAGAGAGAGAGAGAGAGAGAGAGAGAGAGAGAAAGCAGCAAGCCAGGTGGTGGCCTACCCCTTTAATCCCTGCATTCAAAAGGCAGAGGCAGGTGGATCTCTGAGAGTTCAAGGCCAGCTACAGAGCAAGCTCCAGGACAGCCAAGGATACACAGAGAAACCCTGTCTCAAAAAGAAACTATCAGCAAAGACTTCTTTCTTCATTATAAAAGCTGCAATCATTTAGCTGAAGGAAGATTATTACAAAAACTCCGGGCCATGTTCTTATTAAGTTGGTGCTTACCTCCCACCACCAGGAAGAGTTGGAGAACAAACCACCACATCATCTCAAGCAGGACACCGCCAGCCTGGCACTGAGTCCCTAGTTTCTAAGCACCAGCAGCTTCAGAAAGGAAACCCTAAGTGGGTGGGGTGGAGGTTCATCCTCTCTGCAAACCCATGGAAGCAAGGGCAGGATGTCCTTTCTTGAGAAGTATCTTCAAGCTGTCTCGGGGACAGTTGGGGAAGTCCTTTAAAACTCAGGAGTCCCTTCTGAAGACTGTCTGCTGAGTACTCCGTTGGGTTTAACCCACATGTCTTTGATGACACTGGCACAGGAGCATTGCCTGTGAAAAACAAAGAGACATCTTGAGGGACCCGGGAGCATCCTTCACTCAAGGATAGCCTGGGATACCTAACAAAACCCTATCTTAAAAGAACAAGGAAAAGTTCAACCATGTTCATAGCAGCATTGTTTGTAATAGCCAGAATCTGGAAGCAACCTAAATGCCCCTCTACTGAAGAATGGATTGAGAAAATGTGGTACATTTACACAATGGAGTACTACTCAGAAAAAAATCAATGGAATCTTGAAATTCGCAGGCAAATGGATGGAACTAGAAGAAACAATCCTGAGTGAGGTAACCCAGTCACAAAAAGACAAACATGGTATGTAATCACTCATATATGAGTTTTAGATGTAGAGCAAAGGATTACCAGCCTACAATCCTCTTCACCAAAGAAACTAGGAAACAAGAAGGACTCTAAGAGAAAAATGCATGGACCCCAGAGAATGGGAAGGGGCAGGATCTCATTAGCTAATTGAGAGCATGAGGGTAGGGGACAGGGAGCTGCCAGAATGACAGGAGGAGAAGAGGAGATGAGAGGGGGAAATGGAGGAGCAGAAATATTGAGTTGGGGTAAGAATAGAGGAGAGCAGGATGAGAGATACCATATTAGTGGGAGCCATTATAGGTCCAAGGAGAGATCTGGCACGAGTGAGACTTCCAGAGATCTACAAGGATGACACCAACTGACAATCTAGGCAATGGTGGAGAGGATAACCTAAACTCCCTTCCCCTATAATGAGACTGATGACTACTTTCTATACCATCCTAGAGCCCTCATCCAGTGGCTGATGGAAGCAGAGACAGACATCCACAGATACACACTGAACTGAACTCTGGAACTTAGTTGAAGAGAGGGAGGAATGAAGATCAAAGGGGTCGGTACCAGGTTGGAGAAACCCATAGAAACAGCTGGCCTGAACAAGGGGGAGCACATCGACCCCAGCTGGGAGGCCTGTACAGGACTGATCCAGACCTCTGAACATGGATGTCAATGAGGAGGCCTCTGCACTCTAGGAGGCCACTGGTAGTGGATTAGTATTTTTCCCTGGTGTAAGAAGGGACTTTGAGAGCCCATCCCACGTGAAAGGATGTGCCCCTGCCCTGGACACATGGGGAAGGGCCTAGGCCCAGCCCAGGATGATGTGGTGGACTTTGTGGAGCCCTGGTTGAGGGCCCTACACTGCCTGGGGAGTGGAGGGTGGATGGGGTGGGGAGTAGGTAGGGGTGGAGTAGGAGGGGTAAGGGTGAGGGGAGGGAGAGGGAGAAGGGATTGACATGTGAAACAAGCTTGTTCCTAATTTGAACTAATAAAAATTTTTTAAAAAGGTAAAAAAATAAAAGAACAAGGAAAAATTGAACAATTGAGACCGTAATACAAGAGCAGAAGTGGTCAACTGCCCCACTCTAAGTTTCTTTTCCCAAAATAGAAGAAAACAAACGTGAAGTGTTAAAGGCTGTAGATTATACACACAGTGTGGGTGCGATGCTGTCATCATCATTGTTGTTTGCGCAGTGAATAAATGGAGAATATATCGTCTATGCACAAATATATTACTACACAGGAAGTAGGAAATCAAAATACTACAGCTCATTATTTCAGAAGCCCGGAATTTAAAAAAAGAATGAAATAAATATTAACACTTTCTTAAATATCTCTGCCCTGTTATTTAATATTTTTGTTCAACAATATGAGACCTTGAAAAAAAGAAGCAGAAGACAACAAGTGGAAGGCTAGGCTTAAAAAGTGTTAGGTGTGCTCAGTCAGGAAGAAATCTGCATTTCAACCCACTCCCTAAGTGTTAAACACTGCAGTCAATACTTCATGTTTCGTTGTGTGTCTCTGACCCCAATACTTAGGGCTGGAGGAAGGAGGATCAGGAATTCAAGAAACAAGTTCAAAGCCTGTTTGGGATATATGAGACACTGCAGTTATAAAACTGCATTGATTTCCCAAATTAAAGTTTTCCATGTTGTATTTTTTCTTCTATTATAGGACTTTTTGTCTGTTTGGTTGGTTTTGTCTAGTTGTAGTTTGCCTTGCCTTGCCTTGCCTTGCCTTGCCTTGCCTTGCCTTGCCTTGCCTTGCCTTGCCTTGCCTTGCCTTGCCTTGCTTTGCCTTGCCTTGCCTTGCCTTGGCTTTGCTTTATTTAATTTGGTTTGGTTTGGCTTGGCTTGACTTTGCTTGGTTTGGTTTTTTGTTTGGTTTGGTACTGAAGCAAACATAGCTGTGTAGCCCAGGCTGATCTCAGAATCATATCCTCCCAAGCACTGGTATTACAAACATTTGCCTCCATGTCTGAATCAACATGCAGTTTTCTTTCTAGAGTGACTATTCTCATCATGAATTATTTAGATTCATTTCTGTGTACTTATTCCATAAAGTAGAATGTAATACATGGCTTTATTAAAGATGGTGATGGGTTATGGACCTTGTATGCTACTATTCTGACCTACAAGGAAATATTGCCCACTGGAATGTAGTTTCATGACTTCTGTGGGCTAATCAACCATTTTTAATTGGATTTGAGACCCACTCCAGGGGAGTGAGCACATACCTTGTACTATAAAATCTGGTCAAAAACCTGTCACTGAAGAGGTCACAGGCCCTCAGGGAAAATGTACTACTGATATTTTGCTAACTGGAGATGTAGACAAACTGTGGTGGTTTGAATGGAAATGGCCCCCATAGGCCCTTAGAGAAAGACACTATGAGGAGGTATGGCCTTATTGAAGGAAGTGTGTCACTGAGGGTAGGCTTTGAGGTGTCAGATGCTCCAGGCAGGCCCTGTATCTCTGTGTTCCTGCTGCCTGCCAATACAGATGTGGTACTCTCAGCTACCTCTCTAACACCATGTCTGACTGCATGCCACCACGTTTCCCACCATGACGATAATGGAATAAACCTCTAAACCTGTAAACAAGACCCAATTAGATGTTTTCCTTTATAAGAGTTTCTGTGGTCAGGGTGTCCATTCACAGCAATAGAACTCGAAGAAGCTACCTCCTAAACAGTTATGCCCACAGACTAGAGCTGCTCTCAATCTAAGTTACAGAAGTGTAGGGGATGCTGTAGCCACACCTGCTTAGGGGCTGGTAACAGGTGTGCCTGGCCACGCCTTTGAGGGCGTGGTCAGGGTGCTGTAGGGAAGGTTTAAGAGTGAGGGACGCTCAGGTAGTAGCCCTGCTTTCGCTTTCATCTTTGGGCTGGCTAGGACGCTCTATAAGTAAGGCTTTTCCCTATTAAATTCCCTTGCATTTTACCTGGCTCCATATTGGTAATTTCCCACATAAGGGAAGTTTCTTTCTGCAGAGGTTAATACAGAAAGTCACAACTGGTCATAGTGTTGGGAATAAATGATACTGAGTATGCAACCCTAAACAACACATTTATGTCATCCATGTCCAGGCCCCAGAGAATATCACAGAAGAGAAGGAAGACTGATTGTAGAGGCACAGGATGGAGAGGGGCATCAGAAACACTGTCTTCTGGTTATGGCAGGGCTATTGCAATTGCGAACACACAGCAGATGTGGTTGCCTGAATGAAGCCTGCATAAAGCTGGGGTGGAGACTCACTGGAAAGAAGGGAGTCAGAGAGAGTGGAAGAGGATAAAAGAGGGTGGTTGGAGGTGAATATGATCACAATACATTCTATACATATATGCAATTGTCAGTCAACAATAGATAAATGGGGAAAGAATTTAAAAATAAAGGTAATGCTGGCATCTTTGGTTGATAAATATATATCACTGCAACTTCACACACACAATCACATCAAACTTTATGCATTTTCTTCCTAATTTAGAATCAAAAGACCCATGGGCTGGAGAGATGGCTTAGCAGTTAAGAGCACTGGCTGCTCTTCCAGAACTCCTGAGTTCAATTCCCTATGGTTGTTTGGGAATTGGTTAATGATGGCTCACAACTATCTATAATGGGATCTGGTGCCCTCTTCTGGCATGCAGAGCACTTGTACATAAAATATAAATAAATAATTTTTAAAGTCATTTAAAAAAAAAAAAGAATTGAAAGACCCTTTAGAAGTCATCCAGTTTTCCTAGACTACCATTATTTTACAGTGGAGACTCCTACAATTAATACCACACTCCAAGAATTATTTCTTTATTTCCAACTCATAACATTACCTTGTTTTTTCTAATTTTTATTTTATTTTACAAAATAATAGGCTTACAACATAATAGGTTTCCTTGTTGCATTTTTGTAAATACTTTGGTTGAAACCCTGACTCTCCCTACATCTCCCTGTCTCTGCTTACACACTTCTACCCACAGTGTTCCACCTTTCTGCTTGTTGTTAAATATGTTCTATTGCCCTCTTCACGTGCCTCTCTTAAATCCTCTCATTTTCACTCTCACAGACCCCTTTCTAGTTTCCTAGATTCAATACACACTTACCCATAGATAAATATATAGGTAGTTAGGAAAATAGGTAGACAGGCAGGTAGATAAAGAGACAGGCAGATGGATACATTAGAAGCAATGATACACATATAAGAAAGAACATGAAATAATGCAATATTTTTCTTTCTGGACCTCAATTATCTCACCAAATATAACCTTTCCAGTTATATCCATTTTCAAGTAAATTGCATGTCATTTTTCTTAATTTCTGAATAAAAGCCCATTTTGTACATATACCATGCTTTCATTATCCCTTCATCTGTTAGCAGGCTGATTCCATTAGTTGTTACTGTCTTAACCTCTGGGCCATCTCTCCAGACCCCTGTTGCTATTGTCTGTAAAATAATTAACATGGCTGCACAAGTATCTCTTTGGTGGGATATAGAGTTCTTTAGGCATAAACACAGAACTGGCTTAGTTAGGTCATATGGAAATTCTATAATTAGTTTTCTAAGGAACCTCTATATTGGTTTCCATATTCACTGCACAAATACACATTTCCATAAGCCGTGAATAGGTTTCCTCTTTCCTCACATCCTTGCCAATATTTGTTATTTGTTTTCTTAATGATAGTCTCTCTGACTGGGGTGAGATTCAGTCTCAAAGGAGTTTTAATTGCCATTTCCCCGATGACTACGAATGCTGGACACACTTCTAAATACTTAGTGGCCATTTGTGTCTCTCCCTTTGAGAGCTGTCTGTTCAGCTCATTAGCCAATGTTACGGTTTGCATGATATCCATGTTTCCTTTTTCTCTCAGTGTATCTTTATATTAATCCTCTGTCAGATGTGTATAGCTGGTAAAAATTCCCTCCCATTCTGTGGGTTGTCTCTTCACTCAAGTTTTCCCTTTCTTGTACAGAATCTTTTTAATTTCATAAGGTACCAATGTTTTGAATTTTGAAATTAGCAGCTAGAGAGATGGTTTGGTAATTAATGGCACTTTTCATGTTATATTTAGGAATGTGTATGTACAAATATATATATGTATGTATGTATGCAATAGCAATTAATGAAAAAAGAAGCCATGAAAGCCATGAATTTGAAGGAGAGTGGGAAGAGGCACAGAGGAGGGAGTGGGGGAGGAAAGGGAAAATTTGATTGTGATCAAATTACAATCTTTAAAAAAAATACTTATTGCTCTTTCAGAGGATCTGGGTTCACTTCCCAGCATACACATGGTGACTCACAACCATCCATAACTCCAGTTCCAGGGAATATGAAATCATTATCTGATTTCCATGGGTATAGACATACACAGTGAACATACATACATTCATACAGGCAAACACTTATACACATAAACTTTAAAAAGTAAAAATCAATCACTCAAGTAAGTAAAGTGTTGGGACTATTGCCTGAACAACTGGAGTCCCATTGAGAAAGCCCTTGCCTATGCCTGTGCCTTGAAGTGTTTTCCTTTTTCTTCTAGTAGTTTCAGAGTTTCGGGTCTTCCCTTAAGGTCATAAAGATGTATTTGGAACTTATTTTTTAAACTTTTTTACTTACTTTTTAAATTCCACTTTACATTTCAACCACAGTTCTCCTTCTCAATCTCCCTCACCTCTTCCCAACCCACCCCCCATTCACTCCTCCCAAAGGGTAAAGGCTCCCATGGGAGGTCAACAAAACCTGGCACATTAAGTTGAGGCAGAAACAAGCCCCTCCCTACTGTGTTAAGACTGAGCATGGATCCCCTCATAGGGAATGGGCTCCCACAAACTAGCTTATCCACCAGGGATAGATCCTGGTCCTATTGCCAGGGGTCCCTCTGACAGTCCAAGTTTCACAACTGTCTCCCACATATGGAGTCCCTAGTTCAGTTTCATGGAGTCTCCACAGCTGTGGGTCTAGAGTTCATGAGTTTCCACGAGCTTGGTTCAGCTGTCTCTGTAGATTTCTCCTTTATGATCTTGACCTCCCTTGCTCATATATTCCCTCCTCCTTCTCTTTAACTGGATTCCAGGAGCTTGGCCTGGCACTTGGTTTGTGGGTCTCTACATCTGGTTCCATCAGTTACTGGATGAAGGCTGCCAACATGTAGAAGATGCAGATAGATCCATATCTATCCCCATGCACAAAACTCAAGTCCAAGTGAATCAACCTCAACATAAATCCAGCCACACTGAACCTCATAGAAGAGAAAGTGGGAAGTAGCCTTGAACACTTTGGCACAGGAGACCACTTCCTAAATACAACACCAGTAGCACAGACACTATAAGCAACAATCAATAAATGGGACCTCCTGAAACTTAAAAGCTTCTGTAAGGCAAAGGGCACTCAATAAGGCAAAACGACAGCCTACAGAGTGGGAAAAGACCTTCATCATTCTCACATCTGACAGAGGGCTGGTCTCCAAAATATATTTTTTAAAAACTCAAGAAACTAGAGATCAAAATACAAACTGATCCAATTAAAAAATGGGGTCCAGAGCTAAACAGAGAATTCTCACCAGAAGAAACTCAAATGGCTGAAAGACATTTAAGGAATTGCTCAACATCCTTAATTATCAGGGAAATTAGAATTAAAACAACTCTGAGATACCACGATACACCTGTCAGAATGACTAAGATCAAAAACTCTGATGACAGTAGGTGACAGGCACCTTTACCCGAGCCATCTTGCCAGCCCTATAATACTTATTTCAAAATTATATAACAAGTGTAGCATGTTGGCACGTGCCTGTGGTCCCAGCTGTCAGGAGGCTAAGGAGATTTGTGAGTTTGGGGTCATCCTGGGCTACATAGGGCATACCAACCGTCTTGGGCTAAGTAGTAGGACCCTGTCTCTAAAAACCAAAATTAACAAATGAACAACCATTAAGAATTCTTTTCTTGGGGCTGGAGAGATGGCTCAGAGGTTAAGAGCACCAACTACTCTTCCAGGGGTCCTGAGTTCAATTCCCAGCAACCACATGGTGGCTCACAACCATCCGTTATGAGATGTGGTGCCCTCTTCTCGTGTGCAGATATACATGGAAGCAGAATGTTGTATACATAATAAATAAATAAATAAAATCTTAAAAAAAAAACTCTGATGACAGCTTATGTTGGAGAGGATGCAGAGTAAGGGGAACACTCCACTGATGGTGGGATTGCAAATTTGTACAGCCACTTTGGAAATCAGTATGGTAGTTTCTAAGAAAATTAGGAATCAATCTACCTCAAGACCCAGTGATACCACTCTTGGGCATAAACCCGAAGGATGCTCAATCATACCACAAGGACATTTGCTCAACTATGTTCATAGCAGCATTATTCATAATAGCCAGAACCTGGAAACAACCAAAGAACGGATTAAAAAAAATATGGTACATTTACTCAATGGAGTATTACTCAATTATAAAAAACAATGACATCATGAAATTTTCAGGCAAATGGATGGAACTAGAAAAAACTATCTTGAGTGAGGTAACCCAGACTCAGAAAGACAAACACAGTATGTACTCACTCATAAGTGGATACTAGATATAAATCAAGGGATAACTAGACTACAATCCACAGTTCCAGAATAGCTAGGCAACAAAGAGAACTGTGAGAAGGACTCATGGATCTCCTGGGATTAGATGGGATCTCGTGAGTAAACTTGAGGGGGGGTAAAGGGAAGTGGATGGGGGGGAAGAAGATGAGGGAATGGGATGGTCAAGTTGGGGGAGGGGTAGAGTGGGAGAGCAATGAAAAAAATATCTTGATAGAGAACATGGGGCTAGGGAGAAACCTGGTACTAGGAAAATTCCCAGGAATCCACAAGGATGACCCAGCTAAGACTCCTAACAATAGTGAAATGTAGTTTTGCACAGGGTGAGAGATGGGGATCTAGTTTCATTTTCCTACATGTGGATAGTCAGAGTTCCCTGGTCAGTTCCAGGTTGATTTCTTTATGTCGTGTGTCCAAAGTGAGTGGTATCTTCAGCAATAAGGTCTTACCATCTAGTTATGATGGGCAACCAAGAGCAATGACAGTATCCTGTGTTGTTTGAGGGCCTCCCTGACCAGTCATTCATAGCAAGATGCACATGACAGGCTGGCAGTGAGATTTTTATTTACTAAACCATGTCTTCTGGAGCAGCATTGCCCACCTATGCAGGATAATCCTGTTCAACCCCATATGCATTTGTACATATATAATATTCTGAATTATCTCACAAAATAGTAGATTTCCATAAAGTTATTCATATATCCTTAAGAATATACAACCTACCTTCTCCTGTCCCCAACCCTACTATCCCCACTTATATCTTAAACCCCATCTCTTCTTTTGTTTCACCTATGTTCAACTATCCCCTCTGATTAAATTGTGATCAGATAACATAGAAAAGTCCCCATTCTCCGATGGCTAAGACACAGAGAGCCCACAGACAAGGCCAGCTTTCATTCTTTGGGAGAGGAAAATGTAAAAGAAGAAAGACTGCAGTGGGAAGAGAAGGACACAGCAGAGATGAACTGGTCTGCTAAACTGACGTGTATAAAATAGGATAAATATGAAGGAGGGAGAAGTGGATACATCAGCTGAATGCTGTCTGTGCTGACTGCTGGACCAGTCTCATCTCTCAATGCTTCTTTGCAGCACCTGGACACTTGTCTTATCCCTGAGAATTCCTTGATGTGGGACATCCTGTTCTCACCTCCAGGTCTTTCTTTGAAAGACTGAGTACACATTCTGGCCAAGTTTCTGTGATAGATACCTCACAGATGGGATTGCAGATGCTGGCCACACCTCTGGGTGGCCCTTCAAGAGTGCAGTTGTGAATGCTGCCCCTTCACTTTTTTCAGTGTGCTGCTTAAAGCCCCTTATGACAGCTGTGTTATGATAAATCTTTCTGCCAAAAGCCGCCAAGCCTCACTGCCATGTGTGCGATTTACCCAGCCGCCCACCCGAGTTAGGGCCCAAATTAATACACAGAAACTTATATTAGGTACAAATGCTGCTTGGCCAATGACTAGGATTTCTCATCTGCTAGCTCAGTCTTAATTTTCATAAATATATATATTTTATAAGACTTATCTTATCGGACACCTTCCATTGGTGTCCCTCCTTGCCCGTGGATCACATCGTGCTGCTGGAGGAAGAGTGGAGGGGAAAAAGGGACACTTCCTGTTTCTCCTTGCTTAAATATGAGTCTCCCTGCTATGTCACTTCCTGCCTGGATCACCACTTCTCTACTACATTTCCCAGAATCCCCTTTGACTCCTAGTCCTGTCTAACTTGCTATCTCATTGGCCAAACAGTACTTTATTCAGTAATCAATAAGATGAGCATACACAGTACATTCCCCATCACAGCTGTTATTCAGTTTTTTTTTTCCATTTATTCCTGGAGATTCTGGCAGACTATGCCAAACAGATTATCTACACTGTGATCCCCTGATTATTGGAAAAGAAGTTTGGTGCCAGTAGGTGGGATCCTGACCTAGCCCTGGAGTGTAGGGCCTGAATGGTCCACTGATTCACTAATTTCATCAGATGCAGATGGGCTGTGTGGCTTTTCTTTTTCATTTCTTTTTTTTTTCTTTCCTTCTTTTTTTTTTTTTTTTTTGGTTTTTCGAAAACAGGGTTTCTCTGAGTAGCTTTGGAGCTTATCCTGGCACTCGCTCTGGAGACCAGGCTGGCCTCAAACTCACAGAGATCTGCCTGCCTCTGCCTCCCAAGTGCTGGGATTAAAGGCGTCTGCCACCAACGCCCGACTCTTTTTCATTTCTTATTAGAGGTATTCATTTATTGATGGGGGAAGTCCTTCTGTGTATATGTTTGTCTTACTGGTTGGTAAATAAAGCACTGTTGGCCAATAGGGAAGCAAGGTAGGTGGGACTAGGAGAGAAGGAGGATTCTGAGAAATGTAGTAAAGAAAGGAGTCACCATGTGATCACCTGGAAGACAGACTACAATGCCCGGTGTCCTCGATAAGTCTTTATAAAATATATAGATTAGTAGTTATGGTTGATAATTAAGACTGAGCTAGCACATAACAAATCCCAGTCATTGGCCAGGGGCATTGTAAATAATATTAATCTCTGTGTGTTATTTGGGTGCCCTAATGTGGTGGCGGGGCTCAGGCAGCTGGTGGAAAGAGTTATTCTTACAATTTATTGGCAGGGACATGCACATGCCACAGTACACATGTGGAGGAGATCAGAAAACAACTTATGAAAGTTTGTTCTCTCCTTCTACTATGTGGGACTCATGTCTACTTACCTGGGCAGGTATGCTAATTCTATGTCACTTTGATATAAGTTAGTCAGTTTGTAAGAGGGAATCTCAATTGAAAAAGTGTTCCTCACGTTGGACTGTAGACAAGCCTGTGGTACATTTTCTTGATTGACAATAGATGTGGGAGAGTCCAGCTTAGTGTGGGTGGTACCACCCCTGGGCTGGTGGTCCTGCATGCTATAAGAAAGTGGGCTTAGCAATCCATGATTACCAAGCCAATAAACAGAGTTCCTCCATGGCCTCTGCTTCAGTTCATACCTCCAGGTTCCTGCCTTGTGTGAGTTTCCACCCTGGCTTCCCTCAATGATGGACTGTGCTGTAGAACTCTAAGCTGAAATAAACTCTTTCCTTCAAAAGTTGCTTTTGGCCATGGTGTTTTATCATGGTAATAGAAGCCCTAAGATAGCAAACTTTGTGGCAAGCACCCTTAGCCAATGAGCCATCTTGCTGGCCCCAAGGCTATATGATTTCCTATATAACCATTCCTATCTCCTTGGTTTCCTCTCCCCATTCTGCAACCCCTGTCACCCATAGGCCCCAGAATCCACACAGCAAATCTCATGTGACAGACTGTGGCACATGAACCTGACACTAACTTTTATAAAATAAATAAATGCCTTTCCAAAATGACTCACCTTCAATCAAGACATGAGGGTGTATGCAGATTTAATATCAATTTAATATCAAGAATACTCCAGGTAACTTTATTCGTTCTCTCTCTCTCCACTGTGTGTGTGGTGTATTCACAAATGTGCAGTGTGGTATGTGTATGGTATACTCATATCGGGGTGTATATTGTATATTTGCATGTACATGTTGGTGGTAGCGTACATGTGTGTGTGCATGTGGGGATGGTATATGGTATATCCATGTGTACAATTGTGTATGTATATGTCTTTGTGTGTGGTATGTGTGGGGGGGGTACATGAAGGGTTAGTATATGATATAGATATAGATATAGATGTTGACCTATGTAAAATGGTGTATGGTGTATTTATATATAATATATATACATTCATATGCATGTCTGTGTACATATATGTGTGTGGTGTGTGTATGCATGCATGTTGGGATGTGTCTTCATGCTTATGCGGCAAGCACTCATACCCACTGGGCTATCTCCCCAGTCCAACTACAGGTAACTTTTAATGTAAGGTTCATATTTGAAACCACAGCTTTCTTTTCTTCTGTCCGTGGCATTCATGAAGATATCTACTGAGAACCGCTTACATGCTAAGCACTATGATATATGGTGCCAGGGATTCCACAATGAGCCAAAGTACTATCATGAAGTCCACATTCTAGGAGATGGAGACAGACAAGAGCTAAGTAAATACAGTATGTCCAATAGAGTTGAGGGCAACCAAGAAGACTAAAATAGAGGAAGAGGAAGGCCAAGGGAGAATCAGTGACTCGATTGCATCTTAAAGGAAGCAGACAGTGGCCAGCATGGGATGAGTACTAGAGAGACAAGGGGACAAGGAAACTGAAACATCACTAAGAAGTCAGCAGCCACACAGAGAACACTGAGCTTATTCTCCACAGCCCCCTTTCCAATGATCTCCCCATCCATGTTTTCCTGATCCCTCTCTCAACACAAAATAATGAGGGTTCGGGGAGGGAGGCCTCATTAGGGGAATACTTTGCAGCAGCATTTCCCCTGAGGTCAGAATTCTGCTTCAAATCTCTAGACAGTGCTTCTTCTCTCCCCCTTTTAATCAGAGCTAGAAACATGATGAAAAGTGATGCAAAATGTAACCTGAGATATAGAAGTTGTCTTCATCAAAGAGGCCTGAAAGGCATTTGCCTAAGCGCAAACTGCTGAAAGAATGCTGAATCCTTTTTAAAACAGAGAGAAGAGCCCTGTACCACAGGCTGGACTGAGCCTCTGACAGCATCTCTCTAGCTGCAGGACGATTCTACTTAGGGACAGTCAACCAATTTTGCAACTCTGTACACGTGAGTCTGAGAGGAAACTCAGTGTGGAGAGGTGCTCCACTAAAGAGTACACAACCAGCCTGCAAGTTGGAGACTTGATTGTATTGTCTAAATGTTAGTCTCTTCTTTCCATTTCTTTCTGAAACTTTACAAAATTACTAAGATAAAGTCAATCTTTATAAACTTGAAAGTGGGACTTTAAAAAATCTTAATACCCTTTTCATTTTCTCTTTGTATTATGATGGCAGTGAAAGGGGGTGGATCAAGAGGGGGTGGTGTTGATTATGCAGAAACAAAGACAGGCTGGATGCATCTTTCTGTTCCAGTGATAGGTGCTAAGTTCCTTTCCTAAGCAAGCTCTTTTTCATTTAACCTTTGGTAAAAGACAAAAATCTACTCTGTGAAGTACATAAAATGTGTCTAGGGTACCCTACACAGTATACATTCCCCCTAATCTGCCCTGTCCTTATGAGGGCATCTAACCAATTGAAGGTAAATGTCTGGGTCAGAAACAGATTTGAGCTAGATGTTTCCCCCAAGGTAAATGGGGTCCTTTGAGTATGTCCAGCACAGTACTAAGCCAGTGTCTGTCCCCATCTTTAGAGTTTCGTACTTGTTTCCTAGGAACCCAGATCCCAAGGGTCCTATAGAAATCCAGTGCTTCAGATGACTGGGGAGGTATTTTATACTCTTTAAACATCTCCAGGAAATGTGCTCATATCAGAGAAGCCTGACCTAGGTCCAGGACACATTCAAAGCAGCTCACCCTGGAGGCCCAGGACATCAGAGGTCCCTGTAATGACTCCCTGTCCCTCACGTCCTTATCTTCTCAATGGCACCCTCTCATCCATCCTCATAGTCTTGCCCTGCAATTTCTACTACAATTGCTTTTCAAAGATGTATTATTTAGTCTCTGACATCACTGGAATCTTCCTTTGAGATGTTTTTATACTAAGTTTTAACCTTGCGGTTTTTTTATGTGCTTTGATTAGATTTTGACCATATTGTAAGATAATTTTATCATTATCTGACACAGCCTAATATTTGGATATTTTCACAATACCTTTAGTATTTAATCAAGCCAGGGTTGATATACTCAAATTATTGGCAACTTTTTTAAAACTTCCAACTAAAAACAAAAAGAGGATCTCAAACACATGGCATGGGAAGCTAAAGAATGGGAGAGGCAGTCCAGGAGGGTGCTAGGTAGTCCGTATTGGCTTCCTTTAACCTGGCCTGGACTGTTCTACTCTCACTATCAGGCCCAAATCTTCAGCAAACACATGCTCTATTGCTCTAAAAACCCATATCTGAAAATTCATAGTATGTCCCTTTGCAGCTCTTGGACACCATACCCAAGGTTTTTGAACTACCCATCTTTAAAACTACATGATTTACATGCCTGCCCAGGTACAGAGACAACC
Source organism: Cricetulus griseus (assembly GCF_003668045.3). Classification (NCBI taxonomy): domain Eukaryota; kingdom Metazoa; phylum Chordata; class Mammalia; order Rodentia; family Cricetidae; genus Cricetulus; species Cricetulus griseus. Next base: position 207,498,265 of record NW_023276807.1, on the reverse strand, counting down.
TTACCCCCACCAACTGTGTCCTATGCCAATTTCCTAAGTCCCACCAGACAGGGCACCCAGCATCTGAGTGGTCAGAAGAGCTTTCTTTTTTTTTTTTTTTTTCTTTTTTTTTTTTTTTTTTTTTTTTTTTTTTTTTTTTTTGGTTCTCGAAAACAGGGTTTCTCTGAGTAGCTTTGGAGCCTATCCTGGCACTCGCTCTGGAGACCAGGCTCTGTGGCCTCGAACTCACAGAGATCTGCCTGCCTCTGCCTCCCGAGTGCTGGGATTAAAGGCATGCACCACCAACGCCTGGCCAGAAGAGCTTTCTTCCAGCAAGGTACCTGAAATGAATAAACCCATACTTAAGCACAATAATGCAAAAAACAGAATGGCAATACAGACCAGTTAGGGAGACCCCCTCACTATATATAACTTAGGAGACAGCTCCAAATTATTACTCCAGTGTAGCAGTTCTAATTTAATATAATAATTTGAACTTTCATAAAACACATCATGAAAATGCCATAGGCTTACCTGGAGACACACTGATATGATCGATATGTCTACTTTGGCTTACAGTTCAGTCCATATCTGCTTAGCCCTGTGTTACTGGGAGAATCTTTACAGTAGAAACTTGCCGGAGAGGCTTCTCGGTAAACAAAAAACAGATATGAACGCACTCCTCTAGCCTCCTTGTCACCTGGTTGGTTCTGATACTTGAAATCTGTAACATTCTTTAAGGAGAGTTGTAGGATGACAAACTGAAACCTATATGTATACTCATGCACAAGCTTGTTAACAACCATGTGTTTGTCAATGCTTGTATAATAAACAATAAACATTCCTTTGTAATTCTGTAATTTAAAATTTAATCTAAACCAATGAACATATAAATCAATCAGTAAAACTAAATGAGATCCTGAAATGATAAAAAGCCTCAGTGATCTCTGGACTTTGTTACAATGAAACTAGATCCATATTGTATAATAGCAAAGACTGACCTTAGCCTGAAAAAGGTACAAGGGTCCAACAAGCGAAATCAGATTATCACTTTTAATGCACTAGAAAGTGACTAATGAGCCTGGCGACGGGGGGGGGGGGGTGCACACATTTAATCCCAGCACCTAGGAGGCAAAGGCAGATGGAGCTCTGTGAGTTTGAGGCCAGCCTGGTCTACAGAGTGAGTTCCAGGACAGCCAGTGCTGTTAGACAGAGAAACCCTGTCTTGGAAAAAAAAGTAATTAATAGTAATATTGGTAAGAACTTAGGCAATGTAAATAGTGATTGAAAAGGTATAGGTCCTCAAGAATCAGAAAAGAATTCTTGAAGGTAATTGTCCCATGAGCAAGGGCGAAGGGAAAAGTTCTACCCAGAGAAAAGGTAAGTGACAGAGCTTGTGCAGGTGTGTCAGAGCACACTTCAGGAGAGCCTTCAGAGTCTCATGCACTGAATAAACACTAGGTGAGACCTGATAAGGTGATGAAGAAGGGGCAGGCACTGCATATTTTGCATGCTATGGTGAGGATACATGATTCTTAGGCAAAGACAAAAGGCAGCATTGCAATAAGATCAAGTGAGAGGGGAAATACATGTGATGTGGGATGTTACTTCCATCTGCCCTACATTTGCTTCAGCCTCCCTCATTAAAACCCTTTCTGGTTAGAGTTATTGGTCCATCCTATGGCTCAGGGGTTCTTTTCCTTGATCTGTGTCTTGGTGCCTCTCACTGGGAAGGCTGTTCCACACAGCTACCAAAACTGCCACCCTCAGGAGGGTTTCTTTCTTTTAAACCTTTCAAAGCAATTTTACACACATGTATTTCTCCCCTGTTAGCCACTAAGCACAAAACAAAATCATTGTCTCACATCCTCTCCCCATTGTCTAACTTCATGGTTCATCTTAACAGACTAAGACATGAGAAGAAACAGAAACACATCGCTAGACACTGTAGTGACAGATTTCATTCTCCTTGGCTTGGCTCACCCTCCAAATCTAAGAACCTTCCTCTTCCTGGTCTTCTTCCTCATTTACATCCTGACACAGCTGGGAAACCTGCTCATTCTGCTCACTGTGTGGGCTGACCCCAAGTTGCACGCCCGTCCTATGTACATTCTTCTAGGTGTGCTCTCATTCCTGGACATGTGGCTGTCCTCTGTCATCGTTCCTCGACTTATTTTAAATTTCACTCCTGCCAGCAAGGCTATCCCATTTGGTGGCTGTGTAGCTCAACTCTATTTTTTCCACTTCCTAGGCAGCACTCAGTGCTTCCTCTACACTTTGATGGCCTATGACAGGTACCTGGCAATATGCCAGCCTCTTCGCTACCCTGTGCTCATGAATGGAAAGTTATGCACAATCTTAGTGGCTGGAGCTTGGGCGGCTGGCTCTATCCATGGGTCTATTCAAGTCACCCTGACCTTCCGATTGCCCTACTGTGGACCCAACCAGATAGATTATTTCATCTGTGACATTCCTGCAGTGTTGAGACTGGCCTGTGCTGACACAACAGTCAATAAACTTGTGACCTTTGTGGACATTGGGGTGGTGGCCGCCAGTTGCTTCATGCTGATTCTGCTCTCCTATGCCAACATAGTTCATGCCATCCTGAAGATCCGCACTGCTGATGGGAGGCGGCGTGCCTTCTCCACGTGTGGCTCCCATCTCACTGTGGTCACAGTCTACTATGTCCCCTGTATTTTCATCTACCTTCGGGCAGGCTCCAAGAGTCCCTTGGATGGAGCAGTTGCTGTATTTTACACTGTTGTTACTCCATTACTGAATCCCCTCATCTACACCCTGAGAAACCAGGAAGTGAAGTCTGCTCTGAAGAGGCTAAGAGCAGGGAGAGGAGGGAATGTGGATGGAGATAAGTAGCCACTGGCTCAGGGACCACAGACACCACTGTCACTGTCACGATTTTAATTACTGCTCCTCATGGGACAAATGCTCAACAATGATAATGGTTTAAACGTAACTAAGTTTAATTAAAATTGGGAAAAAAAACTTCCTATCATAATCTTTTCATTGTAGATTGTTTTAGAACTAAATGAGCACCTTACTTTTACCAGCTCTAGGAGCCTTTTAAGAAGAGAAAATACTTTGTTACAGGCTGAGGCAGACACTTACATAGCTACATCTTAGCAAGTACATCATTATGCCAGAAACCTTGAAAGGAAAAATAAAAGGATATTAGCCAAACTCCTGTTTTCACTAACTTGCTTTTACTCAGGCCTCTCCAAATTCTGTGGTTTTTGCTTGTCCGCATATACTCCCAAGCAGTTTAACTTGAATATCATGAATTTTTTGGTAGTTAATTTTGGTTGTCAACTTGACACACCCCAGATAAAAGAACCTTATTGAAGACTTGTATCTATCAGATTGACCTGTGGACATGTCTGTAGACATTTTCTTGATTGCTAATTGGTAGATGAGGGCCTAGCCCACTGTAGGCAGTGCTACCCCTGAGCAAGTGGCCGTGAGTAGTATAAGGAAGGTTGCTGAGCTAGCCAGTAAGCAGCACTCCCCTATATAGTCTCTGCTTCTGGTCTTTGCCTCCAGGTTCCTGCCATGAGTTTCTGCCTTAGCTTCCCTTGATGATGGACTACAGGCTGTAAGCCAAATAGATTCTTTCCTCCTCCAAGTTGCTTTTGGTTAGTCTTTTATCACAGCAACAAAAATCTAAGAAGGATAATCATTAACAACTCCTTCCTGTTACTCAGCCTCCCCATAAGCTTACATAACCAAACTGATTCTAACTACTCACTTCTCCTTTTACTCCTCATTTATATCACAATTAAATTTAAATTTTGTCCAAGCATGATTGTGCAGGCCTATGATCATAGCACTCAAGAGACCAAGCATGAGGATTAGGAGTTCAAGGCCAGCCTTGGAAACAGAAAGTTTGAAACTACAAACAGCAATCCACCAGCTTTAGTCTCTCCAGTGCTATGATTACAAGCATAAGCCACCACCATGTGTTGTGGAATATTACTTTAACTATGTAAGGGTGTGTTACATTTGTTTATGCTGCATTTATTTAATTTTGTAAAGGTGTGTAGCTATTTCGTTTTGCCTGATTGGTGCCAATAGCTAGACATCAGAGGGATAGGCAGGGCTAATGGGCAGAGAGAATAAGAAGAAGGAGGAATCTAGGTTCAGAGGAAAAGAGAGGAGAGAACAAGGGAGAAAGAGAGGGAGATGCCTGGGGACAGACAGACAGACAGCCACCAGACAGACAGACACAGAGTAGGACACACAAAATGAAAGAAAGTTAAAAAGCCCCAAGGCAAAATGTAGATGAAGAGAATTTAAGTTAATTTAACAGGTTAATTTAAGTTATAAGAGCTAGGGAGAAATGAGCTTAAGCAAAGGCTGAGCATTCATAACTGATAATAAGTCATGATTTTGGAGCCGTTGGCAGCCTAAAGAAAGACTACTACAATCATGCTCAGTGTCATAATTGAGTTTTTATTGTTATGAAGAGACACCATTACCATGACAACTCTTATAAAGGAAAACTCTTAATGGGGGCTGGTTTACAGTTCAGAGGTGTAGTCTGTTGTCATCATGGCAGGAAGCATGGAGGCATTCAGGTAGATATGGTACTGGAGAAGTGGCTGAGAGTTCTACTTGAGTATATGAAAGCAACAGGAATAGAGTGACACCGGGCCTGACTTGAGCTTCCAAAACCTCAAAGCCCACCCCCAATGACACACTTCCTCCAACAAAGCCACACCTCCTAATGAGCCTTTGTGAGCCATTTTCATTCAAACAACCACACCCAGTTACCATAGTTATTATAGACCTTGTGACAATCTGTCATATGACACTCAAGAAGTCATCTTTTTACTGGAGTAAATAGATTATGAATCCCATGATATTCTTTCTGTTTGTACTTGTTCCTCATTCCTAATCACTAGGAGCCAAATTCATTTTTTTCCCAAATAAAAATACTGCTGGCTGTTGGAGAACTGGTCCTGCCCCTCATCTGGGCAAGCAGGAGAGCTGTTCCTGATGGCACAGGAGCAGGAGAGCAGGCAGGCTGATCAATACAGCTACCATCCAGGCCCAGATCAAGGGCTTTGAGTTGGCCCAACCCAATACCTACCCTATCTAGGAACTGCTGGAGCATGTGAGAGGGCCAGCCCTGCAGAACTAAAGCTGCAGGGTCTCCATGACACAGGGTAACAACAGTATATCCAAGAGAAGTTCCAGTGAGGAGCCAGTGTTGACAGTGTAAGAGAAGCCAGAGGCCATGAACTCATTGCAATGAACATTTGCAAATAAAGTTGTTTGGGCAAAAGGGTGTACCATGTGACACAGCAAAGCTTCCACAGCAAGATTTTGTTGTTGTTGTTGTTGTTGTTGTTGTTGTTGTTGTTGTTTTTCTTCGCTTTGTTTTGTTTTCTTTGTGTGGGGAGTTTTTGAGGGTGAAGGGCAGATACAGAGGGACAAAGAGATGAGTGGAATTAGGGCACATGATGTGAAATTCACAAAGAATCAATAAAAAGTTTTTAAAAAAAACATTGATGGCAAAGTGTCCTAAAATCTGTCCTTAAAAATTAAGACATTGGGCTGGAGAGATGGCTCAGTGGTTAAGAGCGCTTGCTGCTCTTGCAAAGAAAGTGAGTTTGGTTGCCAGCACCCATCTTGGGTGGCTCACATCACCTGTAACTCAAGCTCCGGGGGAATATGACATCCTCTTCTGGTCTCACACTCTACCCATGCCCAGGCACACATGCACACACAAAATTTAAAACTCACATAAGTATTTAAATTAATAAAATAAAGTCATCATGCCAACTGGTGCAATGGTGGCATGGCTCCTATGGGATTAATTTCTGACTGGATTTGAGGCCTGCTCCACAGGAAGGAACTAATAGCTGGTACTGTAAACCTAGCCTAAAGCTGGGAAAATCACAGACCCTGGATCTACTAATCTACTACTGTTATTTTGCTAAATGGGAATGTCATCAAACTGACTGCTCAATATCTATGTTTATACCTATAGATTAGGGCTGCTCTCACCCTTGGTCAAACAAACTGCTACTTGCAGCAGTTAATACAAAGATTCATAATTGGTCAAAGCACTCAGAATAATTAACTGTTGAGAGTTCAATTCTAAACAGGACATCTATATCACCACCACCACCCCATGCAAGGCTTTGAGAACATGGGAGAGGAACTGGAAAAACATAAGAGCTAGAGAATGGGAAAGAGTGCTGTGAAATGCTGTTTCTGGATGTGACAGAACCGTTGAACCCACAGGCTCAGCTGTGGGTGCCTGCAGAAGATCAAGCACAACAAAACTCCATCATGAATGGGAGAAAGGGTCATGAGGCTCAACCTTTATCTGGATAGCTATTGGCAGTTCATGGCTGCTGGGAGAAAGAATCATTTTCTTCAGTGATGTAGCCATTGGCGAGCTGCCCATTCTCAAATGAATAGTCCCATTCATCTCCATGCAAGCAGCCCCTGATTAAGCTCAGAAAATAGGACAGTAAAAGAATCAGTTCAGAGATAGTGGGAGGATAAGAAAGAGTAATAAAGATGAATGTGATCAAAATACAACAAATATGTGAGTGGAATTTGTTGTGCGGTATTTGCCAGAGAAGACTGCTTAGATACCAGTTTAAGCCAATAGAAAGTCTTTATTAGCCAGCCGCCAACTACACTGGATGTTCAGGATCGAAGTGTAGCCCCCAAGCCTTTCTCAGGGTGAGCTTTTAAGCTCAAAAAAAAAACCATGTTTTGGTCTGGCATACTTCAGTTAACAAGAACAGTTAGCCAGAAGTGGAACTACAGAAGCTAAAAAGCAAGGTTAGCACACTTAGAGACTTCCCTAGAAACTATGGACTTCGATGGATTAGGGCTTTGTTTTCTTTTTGGCAGGTGATACTGTCTGCATGCTGAGTTTTACAACCTAAATGATCATGGAATCTGTTGTACTGGGGTCTGGAGCAATGTTACAGAACTGTCAAATAATTAATTTTTAAAAAAAAATAGAAATAAAATCAGTTATTTCTGTTACGTGTCTTACTTTCTTCTGGAAAAACTAGAGATCAAGCCAAAGTAACTGGAGGCCAAAGACTCAAGTACATGCATTCTAAATGCATGACAAATAACTTCAAGCTTGTCTTCACTTGTCAATTTTACTCTTTGTGTGAACAATGTCATGGGGAGACTCAAAATTCCTGACTCCAAAAATATGTTGGTATAACACCAGTCCATGTTTTACAGGGATACCATAACATCAGGAAGCAGATGTGATCAGAAAAGACAACATTGCAATACAGCAGCACAATAGTATGTCAAGCTTTCAACATTTAAGTGGTAAACCTACTGTGTATTTGAAAAATATTAAGACTGACACCAAAGGATGGTGAAGTAGATCATTTGTGAGGATCTCGGTTCAATCTTCAGCACCAACAATAAACAAATAGAATCTAGAAATCTTGATAGGTTCCTTCATGTCACTGAAGTCAATGTTTGAGAAAATATTTTGAGATCAAACACAAATTAATTCACAGTGTAACTACATTCAGAGTTACATGTATAAATGCCAAGCTAATCAATCAATAAAGCAAGTGACTTTGTATTACTGGATAGTTAGCAAGAACTCAGTCTCGGGTTCTGCTTCTGCGGCTCTGCTGGGAAACATCTGACACCAGGGGTCTGCTCACCGGATCCGAGCTCCGCAGCAGGATCCAACACACCTGGACATTGCCCAGGCCCTGGTAATAGTTCTGCCTCCATCCACCAGCCCAATCCCACCTCCATCCACCGGCCCAGGTAGGCCAGGGGCTGTTTCCGGTTCCAGTTCTTCGGCCCAGCTCAGGGAATTCCTGACACCAGGGGTCTGCTCACCGGATCCAAACTTGACTACGGGATCCAACACAACCAGACACTGCCAAGGCCCCGGTAACAGTGCCACCTTCATCCACGAGAAGAGGACAGACAGAGTATTGGAACTGTATGCATCTACCAGAAGGGAACCTTGGTCCCCTACCCACAAGGAGAGGAAGAGATTCCTGCTAAACCCATCAGAAGAAAGGATGAGAAGAGGACAATGTAAAAGCACATTCAACAACAGAAAACCCAATATGACACCACTGGAGACTAGGAACCATACACCAGAAGGACCTCAACATCACAATGCAGATGAAGCAGAAGAGAATGACCTTAAAAATGTCTTCATGAAAATAATAGAGGACCTCAAAGAGGACATGAGAAAATCCCTTAAAGAAATGGAAGAAAAAACAAACCAAAAAATACAAGATATCAACAAATCTCTCAAGGAAACAGTTCAAGACCTAAAAACTGAAATAGAGACAATAAAGAAAGCACAGTCTGAGGAAATGCTGGAAACAGAAAAGCTGGGTAAACGATCAGGAACTACAGATGTAAGCATAACCAACAGAATACAAGAGATGGAAGAGAGAATCTCAGGAGTTGAAGATACACTGGGAGAAATAGACTCATCAACCAAAGAAAATCTTAAGTCCAACAAATCCCTAACACAAAATATCCAGGAAATATGGGATATCGTGAAAAGAACAAACCTAAGAATAATAGGTATAGAAGAAGGTGAACAAAGCCAACTCAAAGGTGCAGAAAACATATTCAACAAAATCATGGAAGAAAAATTTCCCAACCTAAAGAAAGACATGCCAATGAAAATACAAGAAGCCTACAGTACACCAAATAGACTGAACAAAAAAAAAAAAACAAAAGGTCTCCTCATCACATAATAATCAAAGCACCAAACATACAGAATAAAGAGAAAATATTAAGAGCAGCAAAGGAAAAAGGTCAAGTAACATATAAAGGCAAACCTATCAGAATTATACCTGACTTTTCCATGGAAACTCTGAAAGCCAGAAGGTCCTGGATATATATTCTACCTACACTAAGAAACCACGGATGCCAGACCAGACTACTATACCCAGCAAAGCTTTCAATCAATATAGATGGAGAAAACAAGATATTCCATGACAAAACGAGATTCAAACAATACATATCCACCAATACAGCCCTACAGAAAGTTCTGGAAGGAAAACTGCAACCCAAGGAAGTTAACCAGAAAAATATAGGCAATAGATAATCCCACTTTACCAACAGCCAAAAGGAAAAATGGATAGAATGCCTCACATAATTTCGCCACCATCACCAAATCAAAACAAACAAGAATGAACAATCAATGATCGTTAATATCCCTCATATAAATGGTCTTAACTCGCCTATAAAAGACACAGATTAGCAGAATGGATAAGAAGACAGAATCCATCTTTCTGCTGAATACAAGAAACACACCTCAATTTCAAAGACAGACGGTACCTAAGAATTAAAGGTTGGGAAAAGATTTTCCAATAAATGGACCCAAGAAACAAGCGGAGGTAGCAATCCTAATATCCAACAAATTGGACTTTAAACTAAAATCAATCAAAAGAGATGAAGGAGGTCACTTCCTACTCATCTCAGGAGAAATCCATCAGGATAAAGTCTCAATTCTGAACATTTATGCCCCAAATGCAAAGGCATCCATGTTTGTAAAAGAAACATTTCTAAAACTCAAATCACACATGAAACTGCACACACTTATTTGTAGTGGGAGACTTCAACACCCCACTCGTTTTTTATTATTTTTATTAGTTCAAGTTAGGAACAAGCTTGTTTCACATGTCAATCCCTTCTCCCTCTCCCTCTCCCTCTCCCTCTCCCTCTCCCTCCCCTCACTTCATCCCCCCTCCCCAACCCCCAACCTACCCTCCACCCCATCCACCCTCCACTCCCCAGGCAGTGTAGGGCCCTCAACAGGGCTCCCCAAAGTCTACCAAATCTTCCTGGCCTGGGCCTGGGCCCTTCCCATGTGTCTAGGGCAAGAGTATATCCCTTCACATGGGATGGGCTCTCAAAGTCCCTTCTTACACCAGGGAAAAATACTAATCCACTACCAGAGACCCCCTGAAGTGCAGAGGCCTCCTCATTGACATCCATGTTCAGGGGTCTGGATCAGTCCTGTGCTGGCTTCCCAGACAGCAGTCAGGGGTCGATGTGCTCCCCCTTGTTCAGGCCAACTGTTTCTGTGGGTTTCTCAAACCTGGTACCAACCCCTTCAATCTTCATTCCTCCCTCTCTTCAACTAAGTTCCAGAGCTCAGTTCAGTGTATATCTGTGTATGTCTGTCTCTGCTTCCATCAGCCTCTGGATGAGGGCTCTAGGATGGCATAAAAAGTAGTCATCAATCTCATTTTAGGGGAAGGGCATTTAGGTTATCTCCACCATTGCCTGGATTGTCAGATCGTGTCATCCTTGTAGGTCTCTGGAAATCTCCCTAGTGCCAGATCTCTCCTCGGACCTATAGTGGCTCCCTCTAATATGGTATCTCTCATCCTGCTCTCTCTCCTCTATTCTTCCCCCAACTCAATATTACTGCTTCTCCATTTCCTTTCCTCCACTCCTCTTCTCCTGCTCTCATTGTGGCAGCTCCCTATCCCCTACCCTCATGCTCCCAATTAGCTCAGGAGTTCATGCCATTTCCCATTCCTGGGATCCATTCATTTATCCCTTAGAATTCTTCGTGTTTCCTAGTTTATTTTGTGAAGAGGATTATATGCTGGTATTCCTTTGCTCTATGTCTAAAATTCATACATGAGTGAGTACATACCATGATTGTCTCTTTGTGACTGGGTTACCTCAGTCACGATGGTTTCTTCTAGTTCCATCCATTTGCCTGTGAATTTCAAGATACCACTGCTTTTTTCTGCTTTTTTATACTCCATCGTATAAATGTACCACATTTTCTCTATCCATTCTTCAGTTGAGGTACATCTAGGTTGTTTCCAGGTTCTGGCTATTACTAACAATGCTGCTATGAACTTGGGTGAACATATGTCTTTGTTGTATGAAGTGCATTATTTGGGTATATACCCAAGAGAGGAATGGCTGGATCTTGAGGTAGACAGATTCTCATTTTTCTAAGCAACCGCCATACTGATTTCCAGAGTGGTCTTACAAGTTCGCACTCCCACCAGCAATGAAGGAGTGTTCCTTTTTCTCCACATCCTCTCCAGCATAGATTGTCATTGGTATTTTTGATTTTAGCCATTCTGACAGGTGTGAGGTGGTATCTCAGAGTTGTTTTGAATTTCATTTCTCTGATGGCCAAGAATTTTGAGTACTTTCTTAAGTGTCTTTCAGCCATTTTAGATTCCTCTGTTGAGAATTCTCTATTTAGTTCTGCACCCCACTTTTTAATTTCATTGTTTGGTGTTTTGGTGGCTAGCTACTTGAGATCATTGTATATTTTGGAAATCAGCCCTCTGTCAGATGAGAGGTCGATGAAGATTTTTTCCCATTCTATGGGCAGTCACTTTGTCTTACTGGCTGTGTCCTTTGCCTTGCAGAAGCTTCTCAGTTTCTGGAGGTCCCATTTATTAATTGCAGACCTCAATGTCTGTGCTACTGGCATAATGTTCAGGAAGCGGTCTCTTGTGCCAATTTGTTCAAGGGTGACTCCCACTTTCTCTTCTAGATGATTCAGTGTGGCTGGATTTATAGTGAATTCTTTGATCCATTTGCACTTAAATTTTGTGCATGGTGACAGCTATGGATCTATCTGCAATCTTCTGCATGTCTGAATCCAATTGTGCCAGCACCATTTGTTGAAGATGCTCTCTTTTTTCCATTGTATAGATTTAGCACCTTTGTCAAAAATAAGGTATTTGTAGGTGTGTGGGTTAATATCAGGGTTTTCAATTCGATTCCACTGGTCTATCTGTCTATTTTTGTGCCAATACCAAGCTGTTTTCAGAACTATGGCTCTATAATAGAGCTTGAAGTCAGGGATGGTAATGCCTCCAGAAGATCCTTTATTGTAAAGAGTTGTTTTGGCTATCTTGAGTTTTTTATTTTTCCATATAAAGTTGAGTATTGTTCTTTCAATGTCTGTGAAGATCTGGGTTGGGATTTTGATTGGGATTGCATTGAGTTTGTAGATTGCTTTTGGCAAGATTGCCATTTTTACTATTTGATCCTACCTATCCAAGAGCATGGAAGATCTTTCCATTTTCTGGTATCTTCTTTAATTTCTTTCTTTAAAGTCTCAACGTTCTTACTGTACAGGTCTTTCTTTCACTTTTTTGGTTAGTGTTAACCCAAGATATTTTATGTTGCTTGTGGATACTGTGAAGGTGATGTTTCCCTGATTTCTTTCTCATTGGATTTATCATCTGTATATAGTATGGCTACTGATTTTTTTTTAGTTAATTTTGAATCCTGCTACCTTGCTGAAGGTGTTTATCAGCCGTAGGAGTTCCCTGGTAGAGTTTTTTGGGTCACTAATGCAGACTATCATGTCGTCTGCAAATAGTGAAAGTTTGACTTCTTCCTTTCCAATTTGTATCCCTTTGATCCCCTTTTCTTGTCTTATTGTTCTAGCTAGAACTTCAAGTACAATATTGAAGAGATATGGAGAGAGTGGACAGCCTTGTCTTGTTCCTGATTTTAGAGGAAACGCTTTGAGTTTCTCTCCATTTAGTTTGATGTTGGCTATTGGTTTGGTGTATATAGCATTTATCATGTTTAGATATGTTCCTGTTATTCCTGTTCTCTCCAAGATCTTTATCATGAAAGGATGTTGCATTTTGTCAAAGGCCTTTTCAGCATCTAGTGAAATGATCATGTGGTTTTTCTTTTTCAGTTTGTTTATATGGTGGATTACATTGATGGATTTCCGTATGTTGAACCATCCTTGCATCCCTGGGATGAAGCCTACTTGATTGTGGTGGGATGATTTTTCTGATGTGTTCTTGGATTCTATTCACCAATATTTTATTGAGTATTTTAGCATCGATGTTCATGAGGGATATTAGTCTGTAGTCAACACCCCACTCTTACCACTGGACAGGAACACCAGACAGAAATTTAACAAAGAAACAAAGGAACTAATAGAAGTTATGGCTCAATTGGACTTAACAGAATATCTATAGAACATTCCATCCAAATACAAAACAATTTACCTTCTTCTCAGCACCAAATGGAACCTTCTCTAAAATCAACCACATAGTTGGCAACATAGCAAACCTCAACAGGTGCAAAAAATTGAAATAACCCCCTGTATCTTATCAAACCACCATGCTTTAAAGCTAGAATTCAACAACACGAATTACAGAAAACCTACAAACTCATGGAAATTAAGTAACACCCAGTTGCACAATTCCTGGGTCCAGGAAGAAATTTTAAAAAAAAAAGAAATTAAAGATTCCCTAGAATTCAATGAGAATGCAGACACAATATACCCAAACCTATGGGACACTTTGAAAGCAGTGCTAAGAGTAAGGTTCATAGCACTAAGTGCCCGCATGAAGAAACAGGAGAATAATCACACTAGAGAATTAACAGCACAACTGAAAGCTTTAGAACACCAAGAAGCCAATACATCCCAGAGGAGCAGACTCCAGGAAATATTCAAATTGAGGGCTGAATTCAATAAAATGGAAACTAGGAGAACAATACAAAGAATAAATATAACAAAGAGTGGGTTCTTTGAGAAAATCAACAAGATAGACGAACCTTTATCCAAACTTACCAAACAACAGAGAGTGAACATGCAAATCAATAAAATCACAAATGAAAAGGGGGATATAACAACAGACACAGAGGAAATCCAGAGAATCATCAGGTCATACTTCGAAAACCTATATTCCTCAAAATCCGAAAATCTAAAGGAAATGGACAGTTTTCTGGACAGATTTCACTTTTCAAAATCAAATCAAGAACAGATAAGCAACTTAAACAGACATATAACCCCTAATGAAATAGAAGCAGTCATCAATAGTCTCCCAACCAAAAAAAGCCCAGGGCCAGATGGATTCACTGCAGAATTCTACCAGAAATACAAGGAACAGGTCATACCAATTCTCCTCAAAGTATTCCACACAATAGAAGCAGAAGCATCATTGCCAAACTCTTTTTATGAGGCTTCAACAACCTTGATATCCAAGCCACACAAAGACACAACTAAGAAAGAGAACTACAGACCAATATCCCTCATGAACATTGATGCAAAAATTCTCAATAAAATACTGGCAAATCGAATCCAAGAACACATCAGAGAAATCATCCACCATGATCAAGTAGGCTTCATCCCAGGGATGCAAGGATGGTTCAACATATGAAAATCCATCAATGTAATCCACCATATAAACAGACTGAGGAAAAAAAAAACACATGATCATCTCACTAGATGCCGAAAAAGCCTTTGACAAAAATCCAACACCTCTTCATGATAAAGGTTTTGGAGAAATCAGGGGTAACAGGAACATACCTCAACATAATAAAAACAGTATACAGCAAGCTGACAGCCAACATCAAATTAAATGGAGAGAAACACAATGTAATTCCTCTAAAATCGGGGACAAGACAACTCTCTCAACTCTCTCCATATCTCTTCAATATTATACTTGAAGTTCTAGCTAGAGCAATAAGACAACAAAAGGAGATCAAGGAAATACAAATTAGAAAGGAAGAAGTCAAACTCTCACTATTTGCAGATGATATGATAGTCTACATAAATAACGGGAAAAAAACTCTACCAGGGAACTCCTATAGCTGATAAACACCTTCAGCAAAGTAGCTGGATACAAGATTAATTCAAAAAATTCTGTAGCCCTACTATATACCGATGACACATTGGTGGAAAAAGAAATCAGAGAAACATCACCCTTTACAATTGCCACAAACAACATAAAATACCTTGGGAGAACACTAACCAAAAAAGCGAAAGACCTGTACTGTAAGAATTTTGAGTCTCTAAAGAAAGAAATTAAACACTTGATCTTAGCCAAAAGGCCGACGTTGGTGGCGCACGCCTTTAATCCCAGCACTCAGGAGGCAGAGACAGGCGGATCTCTGTGAGTTCGAGACCAGCCTGGTCTACAAGAGCTAGTTCCAGGACAACCTCAAAAAGCCACAGGGAAACCCAGTCTTGAAAAACTAAAAAAAAAAAGAAAGAAAGAAAGAAATTAAAGAAGATACCAGAAAAAGGAAAGATCTCCCATGCTCTAGGATAGGTAGGATCAACATAGTAAAAATGGCAATCTTACCAAAAGCAATCTACAGATTCAATGCAGTCCCCATCAAAATCCCAGCACAATTCTTCACAGACCTTGAAAGAACAATTCTCAACTTTATATGGAGAAACAAAAAAATGCAGGATAGCCAAAACAACCCTGTACAATAAAGGAACTTCTGGAGGCATCACCATTCCTGACTTCAAGCTCGATTACAGAGCTATAGTCCTGAAAACATCTTGGTATTGGCACAAAAATAGACAGGTAGACCAATGGAATAGAATTGAAAACCCTGATATTAATCCACACAACTATGAACACCTGATTTTTGAGAAAATCAACAAGATAGACGAACCTTTATCCAAACTTACCAAACAACAATCCAAATTTATACGATGGAACAAAGAGAATATCTTCAACAAATGGTGCTGGCATAACTGGTTGCGGACTTGTAGAAGACTGCAGATAGATCCAAGCCTATCGCCATGCACAAAACTTAAGTCAAAATGGATCAAAGATGTCAACATAAATCCAGCCACACTGAGCCTGTTAGAAGATCAAGTGGGAAATACCCTTGAATTAATTGGTGCAGGAGACTGCTTCCTGAACATAACACCAGTAGCACAAACACAGAGATCAACAATTGATAAATAGGACCTCCTGAAACTGAGAAGCTTCTGCAAGGCAAAGGAGACAGTCAGCAAGACAAAACAGCAGCCCACAGATTGGGAAAAGATATTCACCAACCCCACATCTGACAGAGGGCTGATCTCCAAAATATACAAAGAACTCAAGAAGCTAGTCTCCAAAACACCAAACAACCCAATTAAAAAGTGGGGTACAGAAGGAAATAGACAATTCTCAATAGAGGAATCTAAAATGGCTGAAAGACACATAAGAAAGTGTTCAACATCCTTAGCCATCAGGGAAATGCAAATCAAAACAACTCTGAGATACCATCTTACTCCTGTCAGAATGGCCAAAATCAAAAACACCAATGATAGTTTATGTTGGAGAGCACGTGGAGAAAGGGGAATACTTTTCCACTGCTGGTGGGAGTGTCAACTTGTACAACCACTTTGGAAATCAGTATGGCAACTCCTCAAGAAAATGGGAATCAGTCTACCACAAGATCCAGCAATTCGACTCTTAGGCATATATCCAAAAGAAGCACATTCATACAAGGACATCTGTTCAACGATGTTCATAGCAGCACTATTTGTAATAGCCAGAAACTGGAAGCAGCCTAGATGCCCCTCAACTGAAGAATGGATAGAGAAAATGTGGTACATTTACACAATGGAGTACTACTCAGCAGGAAAAAAAAATGGAATCTTGAAATTTGCAGGAAAATGGATGGAACTAGAAGAAACCATTCTGAGCGAGGTCACCCAATCACAAAAAGACAAACATGGTATGTAGTCACTCATATGTGGATTTCAGATATAAAGGATTACCAGCCTACAATCCACACTGCCAGAGAAGCTAGTAAACAAGGAGGACCGTAAGAGAGACATACATAATCCCCTGCAGAAGGGAAAAGGGGCAAGATCCCCTGAGCAAATTGGGATCACGGGAAGTGGGGGGAGGGAACTAGGAGAATGAGAAGGGGATAAGAGGGATGCAGAGGACATGAGGGAGCAGAAAGTTTGAGTCAGGGGAAGAATAGAAGATAACAAGAATGGAGATACCATAATAGAGGGAGACATTTTAGGTTTACAGTGAAATAGGGCACTAGGGAAATGTCTGGAGATCTACAAAGATGACACGAACTAACAATCTAAGCAACTGAGGAGAGGCTACCTTAAGTGCCCTCCCCTGATAATAAGATTGATGGCTGACTTATATGCCACCTGATAGCCCTCATCCAGCAGCTGGTGGAAGTAGAAGCAGACACCCACAACTAATCACTGAACTGAACTGGAATCCAGATGCAGAGAAGGATGAGTGAAGAGCAAAGGGGTCCAGACCAGGCTGGTGAAACCCACAGAAACAGCTGACCTGAACATTGGGAAACTCTTGCTCCCCAGACTGATAGCTGGGATACCAGCATGGGACTGATCCAGACCCCAGGAACATGAGTTTCAGTGAGGAAAGTGTGGACTTTGGGAACCCATTCCATATAGAGGAATACTCCCTGAGTGAAGACACATGGGGGCGGGCCAAGGCCCTACTCCAAAGGATACGATAGACTGAGGACACTATGGAAAGCCTCACCATCCAAGGGAAGCAGAAAGGATATGTGATAGGTAAGGTTTTAGTTGGGGGGGGTGGTAGGGGAGGACGGGAGGGACAAGGAAACTGGGATTATTGTGTATAACAATCTTGTTTCTAATTCAAATAAAAAAATCTGTGATGGGGGAAGTGCTTTTGTGTATGTTTGTCTTACTGGATGATAAATAAAATACTGTTTGGCCAGTGAGGCAGCAAGTTAGACAGGACTAGGAGTCAAAGAGGATTCTGGGAAATGTAGTAGAGAAGTAGTGGTCCAGGCAGGAAGTGACATAGCAAGGAGACTCATATTTAAGCAAGGAGAAACAGGAAGTGTCACTTTTTCCCCTCCACTCCTGCTCCAGTGGCGCCATGTGAGCCACCGGCAAGAGAGGGCGCCAGCTTAAGGCATCCTCTATAAGATAAGTCTTATAAAATATATAGATTTATGATAATTAAGACTGAGCTAGCAGATGAGAAATCCTAGTCGTTACCTAAGCAAAATTTGTACCTAATATGTCTCTGTATTATTTTGTCTATCCACTCAGCGGGGTGGGCGACTGGCGGAGACCGCCCACGTGGCAGTAGGGCTTGGGTGGCTTTTGGCGGAAAGACTTATCATAACAAATCTGAAAAAAAAGAACTCAGTCTCAACATAAGAAAGTAGTGAGGGCCAGTGATGTGGCTCAGATAGTAAAGGTGCTTGCCACTAAGCCTAATGTTCTGAGTTCAATGCCTGAACCCATACAGTGGAAAGAGAAAACCAACTTCCACAAGTTGTTCTCTGCCTTGACATGCAAGCACACCATGTGTACACACCACTACATGCAAGCACACCATGTGTACACACCACTACATGCAAGCACATGTGTGCCTGCATAACATACACATACATGCACACACTAAATAAATTGGTGTTTTTAAATTTTTTTTAATAAAATTAATGAGTCAGCCGGTCACAGGAGTACATGCCTGTAATACCAGCACTTGGGAATCAGGTAGAAGGATCACTACTATCTGTGTAAGATCAGTCTGGGCCATACAGTGAGACTCTGTCTCAAAAAGAAGAAAATAAGTGGCGGGGGGAAGGAAGGAAGGAAGGAAGGAAGGAAGGAAGGAAGGAAGGAAGGAAGGAAGGAAGGAAGGAAGGAAGTCTAAAATACCACTTCCTCTCCCACAGCTCCTTCCTTCTTCCTCTTTTATATCATCCACTTTAAGATAATTTTCATTCATCTAAAAGAACTATAATAATTTATTCTAAATATGGAGGATTGATGAGTCACTTGATGTCCTGCAGTATTTGATCACCAAGAAAGCTTTACTTTAGCAACCTCACATTTTAGTGAAGTAGCCCCATTACCTGATTTTGAGATAACAAAAGGCACAATTCCTAGAGCTTATTAATAGATACTTGATTTTGTCACTAGCTAGCTGCATGTCCTTGGTCAGATCAGCTGTTTGCTTGTTTATTTTTCTGAGTCTTGGTTGCTTTATACGCTAAGTAAGGATATTAATGCAATTGTTAAGAGCCGTTTGAGCGAGATAATTAATATGAAGTATCTAAAATATTAATGACATTTAGTAAGTGGTAGCTGTCTTAGTTAGGGTTTCTGCTGCACTGAAGAAACACCATGACCAAGGAAACTCTTATAAAGGAAAACATTTAATTGGGGCTGGCTTATAGTTTCAGAGGTTTAGTCCATTATCATCATGGCAGAACATGGCAGCATCAGGCTGACATGGTGCTGAAAAAGGAGCTAAGAGTTCTGCATCTTGATGTGCAGACAACAAGGAGTAAACTGAGGCATTGATCATATCTTGAGCATAGGAGGCCTCAAAACTCACCCCCACAGTGACACCTTTCCTCCAATAAGGCCACACCTACCACAATAAAGCCTCACCTCCTAATAGGGCCACTCGAAATGAGCATATGGAGGCCAATTACATTTAAACCACCACAGTAACTAAAATCATCATCTTCCTCATCTGGAATTTAAAGAAGGATTTGTCCTAAGAGATTGAATTAGCTATTTTCTATTGCTCTGACAAAACACCATGACAAGGCGTCTTATTTTTAAAAAGCATTTAATGCTTATGATTTCAGAGGCTTAGAATGCATGACATTGGAGCAATGACATGGTGTCAGGAACAGCTGAGATCGTATCTTGATCCACAAGTAAGAGACAGAGAGATAACTGAGATTGGCAAAAATCTTTTGAAACTATCAGTTTCTTTTCCTGCTTCCTCTGTGTCTCCTCATCCCTGCTCTTCTTCCTCCTATCATCCTCTGTGCCTAGAAATCCTGCTTAGCTACTGGCCATTCAGCTTTTTTTTTTTTTTTTTTTTTTTTTTTTTTTTTTTTTTGGTTTTTCGAGACAAGGTTTCTCTGTGTAGCTTTGGAGAAAACTGTGTATCCTGGCACTCCCTCTCGAGACCAGGCTGGCCTCGAACTCACAGGGATCCGCCTGCCTCTGCCTCTGCCTCTGCCTCCGGAGTGCTGGGATTAAAGGCGTGCCCCACCAACGCCCAGCCACCATTCAGCTTTTTATTAAACCAATCAAAGTGACACATCTTCACAGTGTGCAAAATGATTATTCCACAACAAGAGAAAGACATCATTATGGTTCAAACCTCAATTTAGAAAAAGAATAAAATGAATGTCCTGAAATAGAGAGAGACAGTGGGAAGATGGTTTTGCCTATTGGAGTTAAGGAGCTCTAGCAGTAGCATGGTAACTTAGGGTAACTCATGTCCACCATACCTAGTTCCTACAATCCTTCCTCTCCTTCCTGTGCAGGGTTTCCCTGGCTCTGTCTAGTGTTTGGCTGTGGGTCTCTGCATCTGTTTCCATCAGTTGCTGGATGATGCCTCTCTGATAATGGTTGGGCTAGGCACCAATCCATGAGTGTAGCCAAATACTGCCAGGAATCATTTCATCAACTTGACTTTTTTTTCTGGTCATGTTTGGTTCTATCCTGAGTCTCTAAGCTGTCCTGCCTTTAGTCCATGGCCATGCAGGCAGTATCAGGCATGGGCTCCCTCATTGTCAGTTCAATCTCCGTGAGCACCTATGAGCCTTGGTTGGTTGATTTTTGTGGGTTTTCTTGTGGTGTCTTTGACCCCTCTAGCCCTTAAAAATCCTTCCTCTGCCTCTTCCACAGGATTCCCCCAGCTCCATCTACTATCTGGCTGTGGGTCTCTGCATCTGCTCCCATCAGTTGCTGAATGAAGCCTCTTTGATGACAATTATGCCAGGCTCTGATCTATGAGACTAGCAGAGTATCATTAGGAATCATTTCATTGACCTTTTGGGGAGGGGGGGTGGTCATGTTTGGTTCTATCCTAGGTCCCCAGGCTATTCAACCTCTGGTTCCTGGACACGTAGGCAGTGTCAGATGTGGTCTTCCTCTTGTAGTATGAGCCTCAAGTTGGGCCACAAGTTCTATGTGGCTATTACCCCAGCACATCTTGAAGACAGGACAGATTGTAAACTGAAGGTTTTGTGGCTGACTTAGTGTCCCAGACCCACTGCTAGGAGCCTTGCCTAGTCATACAAGATAGACAGTTCAGGCTCTATATCCCCATAACTAGGCAACTTTGCTAGTGTCACTCCCATGGATGCCAGGGAGTTTCCATTGCACTAGGTTTCTGTATCTGCATTTCCCTGATGGCTAAGGATGTTCAACATTTCTTTAAGTGTTTCTCGGTCATTTTAGATTCCTCTGTTGAGAATTCTCTCAACAGAGATCTGTGCCCTATTCTTTAATTGGATTATTTGGTTTGTTGATATCTGATTTTCTTGAGTTATTTATGTATATTGTGTATTAGCCCTCTGTCAGATATGGAGCTGGTGAAAATCTTCACCCATTTTGTTCTATTGACAGTGTCTTTTGCCTTACAGAAGTATTGTTGGTTGTTTTTTATTCTTTGGCTCTTTTGAGGAGCCTGCCACCTAGTACCCAAATAAATCACACACAGAGTCTTATTAATTGTGAAAGCCCAGCCTTAGCTTGCCTTGTTTCTTGCAAGCTTTTCTTAAGTCATCCCGTCTACCTTTTGCCTCTGGGTTTTTCCTGTTCTCTTACTTCTGTAAATCTTACTCTTACTCTGTGGATTGCTGGCTGGCTGGCTGGATGGATGGATGGATGGATGCATGCATGCATGCATGGATGGGTGCCTGGGTGCCTGGGTGACAAGCCCTTGCTGTCCTCGTCTGCTAGTTCTCTTGATGCCTCATTTCTTCTTCTATTTATACTCTCTGCCTGCAGACCTGCCTATCCTCCTGCCTCACTATTGGCTGTTCAGCTCTTTATTAGGACTACCGGGTGTTTTATAAAGGCACAGTAACACAGCTTCACAGAGTTAAACAAATACAGAATAAACAAAAGTCACACACCTGAAAATAATATTCTACAACACAGAAGCTTTTTGATTTCATGAGGTCCCATTTATTGATTATTGTTCTTAGTACCTGTACTATCAGTATTCTGCTCAGAGAGCAACTGCCTTAATTTTATAAATAACTAGAAGAAAGGGTTCAGAAGTTCCCAACACAAAATAACGCTGGAGTTTCAGAAATGAAAACCTTCTCTGACCATTACACGTTGCAGGCATGTATGGTATTGACTCTGTGCCCCATACATATGTAAAATTATGCATCAACTAAAAAATTCAGGGACTGGCCCAGCCAGTAAGAGTACTTACTGCTCTCCCCTTCATACGCAACACACAACCACCTGTATCTCCATCTCTAGAGCATCCAATACCTCTTGTTTTGCGGGCAGCTGCACTCATGGGCACATGCCCCCACATACAGACACAAACACCAATTTAAAATAATAAAAATAATTTTTTAAAAATACAGTATGGGACAACATGACAGCTCAAAGCTGCTTAAGGCCAAGCCTGACAAGCTGAGCCTTCTCCCTGAGACTCACATGGCAGGAAGGGAGAACTGGCCCCCACAGATTCATTCTGACCTTCATACATGCTCAACACACACATGCCATCTCAAAAGATAAATGTAGTAATAAAATGTTAATGCAATACAGATGTTTATAAGGTGCTGCCCTGAACCATTTCCCAATTCCCATGGTATAAATACTGCCATTGAGTCATTCCAAGTTCTAAGCCCTGCACATGGAACTTGAGAGATGGGTAACCACAGAGCATGCCCACTACAGACAAGATTAGAAAACACAATAAACTAACTGAGAGTGGTGAGTTTTGAATAGCAGTGCACTTGTTTAATGTGCCTTACTTAATCAAAATATATTTTAATTGCAAATTGGTATTTTAATTTCTACTTTGTCTTAGCATGGCAACTCACACCTTTAATTCCGGTACTCAGGAGGCTGAGGCAGAAGCACCACCATGAGTTTAAAGACAGTCTAGGCTACAGAGTGAAACTCTGCCTCAACAACAACCAAGAATATTAATAGAGTTATCCAAGACTATTTATACTGGAGGTATCTGAATGTACTCAACCAACCTGAATTTCTGGGGTGGGGGTTGTTTGTTTTGTTTGGTGTTTTGTTATTGTTTGTTTTCTCTCAGTATTTATAGAAATGGGGAGAAGGAAGGAAGATTAGCTCAATTATTGAAAATTGATGAAAGTGCCGATACACTTCTGAGTCAATGTGGGTGAACAAAGTAACACAACACAACAAAGATGACAGAAAGATTGTAGCTCATCCGAATCAGCTTTATTGCTCTTTACAGTTCACTTTCCAAATATGTAGAAATTATTCTTGCTTACTACCAAAACAAGAAGTAATGAGGACCTGGGAGGTATACTTTTCACCAGGGAAATGTTTCAGGGTGGAACTCCCAAGAGGCAGAGGGTTTGGTTTTTATGTTTTATTTTTTCAAATCTCTTGATGGTGTTTTCTAATCAAGGAGATCCAGCTAATAACTAACCACCTTTAGGACAGAGTAGAGAAGCCGAGTTGTATAAAGAGCCTTCCAGAAGAGGTCTATCAGCCTGAAATTGGCCATTGTCGACCCCTGGAAGGTTGTAATTGCCTTCCAAAGCAAAGGGCTAGCTGGAACGAGCCCTCTGAGGCACTTTCCTCAAGGCCACACCACCTGGGGAAGAGACCAACCTCCTCCAAGACTCTGAATCTGAGGAAAGGGCGTTCCTAACACCAGAACAACTCACAATAGTAGCAAATTCATTCCAGGACTTAGATTATTTTTTTTTTACTAATTGGATCAAAAACAATATTTACTTTTTAACCTTCTTCCTCAGTCCTTTCAAAGCTAATACATCAAGCATGTTGGTTTTACATTAAAGTGGCCTTTGGCAAATTCAGGAACTTTTTCTACTTATTGTTTGTCTCTTTAGAAGGTGAGAAAGTAATAGATGATCCCAGATTCCACTTCATTATGCAAGCACAGTAAGAGGTAAGGTCCTTAACCTTCTCTTCCCAGTAATGAGGCACTTAGTCTACTTAAAGGCCAGGGTATCTTGTTTCCAGAAGAGCTTAGAATGCAAGGACACTGATAGAACAATCAGATGGAAATAATATGATTTCTCTCTCCCCATATCAAGCAAACTCTCTTCAGTCTCCTTCCTCTACCTTTCAGCTCAAGTAGCCAATGCCTGAAAAAGCTGACATCTGAACGGGACTCTAAAAGCAGAACGGAGCCAGAATTCAATGTTTCATTCCATAGTCTGAAGCAATTGGTCTCTGCTCATACAAACCTGTCCTACACAAAATCAGCCTCAGTGCAGACATGCCCACGAGGTCAGACTCGGTGCAGCAGTGCCAGAAAAGGCCAGCTGCCTCTGATACATCTAATGTTATGAAAGGCAAGAAGAGATACCACACAGAGGCCCTGCCCCCATTATGGAAAAAATGAAAACCGAGAGTAATTGAGTAATAACCTAACTGTGATATTTTATTATATGACTACTGATTGCTTGAAGCTGTGTAATCTTAGCCTATGAAACTGAAGAGTGAAAGCAAACTTGGACCCATCGCTTAAAAGATTAAAATACTGGAGGGGAAAGGAAATGTGTTTTGACCATACTACTCTCCTGAACCACATTGCTTGGTGTTTTAAATGTCTGTTGTATCAGTATGGCCACCTTCTTATTTGCTTTAATTGTATGCTTTTAATATTAAATTACAGCTGTTGTATAAGATGACATTAAACAAACTAAATATATTTAAAATAAGAAATTTTAGAATATATATTTTAGCCAAGATATTTAAACTTTTAATGCATACCCCTATATTTCATTTCATATGCTTTAAATCATCTAGAATATACTAGTTTTATTATTTTATTTGTGTGTGCTATTTATGTTCATGTGGGTGTGTGTACAAAGAGAGTAGGCCAATGCCAAGTGTCTTTTCCAATTACTTCCCACGTAATTTTTTAATTTATTATTTTATTGTATGTGTATTGGTATTTTACATGCTTATGTGTCTGTGCACCACATGGGTGTCTGGTACCCATGGAAGCCGTAAAAAAGCATTGGATATGCCAGAACTAGGGTTACAGACACTGGCTAGCCAGTGTGGGTGCTGGGAATTGAACCTGGGTCCTCTAGCAGAGCAGCCAGTGCTCTTAACTCCTGAGCTAACTCTCCAGCCCCTCATCACATTATGTTTTGAGACAAGGTCTCTCACTGAACCTGAGCTCATCAATTGGCTATACAGGCCAATGAATTCTTGGGACTCTCTTCACCTCCACCATACCCACACCCCACCCAGTGCTAGGGTTACAAATGTGTGAAACCTTGCCCAGTTTTTACATGGGTGCTTGGGAATCAAAGCACAAGTTCTTACATTTATACAACAGGTACTTCACCAACTAAATGATCTGCTTCTCCCCAATATTAAGAGCTTTTAAGTGATGAATTCAAGTTTGCTTTCACTCTTCAGTTTCCATAGACTAAGTCTGCACACTTTTAAACAATCAGTATCATATAATAAAATTTCCTAGGTTAACATTTGGTTACTCTCTGTTTTCCTTTTTTTGCCCTAGGTTGGCTCCGTTTTGTCTATAAAAACAATCAAGACTTCACCTATTCCTAAAACTGATCTCTTGAGGTCTCCATCCTGCACCATACTCTCTCCTAGTAGAACCCAGCCACTTCCAGGAACCCTCTTCCCCTTATCTCCCTGGTCAACCGTCTTCTGGGACCCTGCAGCCCACACCCAACTCAAAACCACGACTTTGTGCTATCTCTACCCAGAAAAGGAACCTGTCCCTTGGACCCACCTACAATAAACACCCTTTGTCTCCCTACCTACCATCTGAGTTTCTCAGGGCCAGACAACAAGGAAAGGGTTGGCAGGATCCCTCTCCCAACAAAGCACTTGGGAAAGCTTACCAGAGTTTCCTGTCTCAGGTTGAAGAAACGTGTTTTATTCCACACTAGGATTCCTAACACACATTTAATGCCCAAGCAACTGTCTTCTTCATATAATGGCAGTGTGACCAAGTTTTCACAAAACTTTTAGAAACACTTCATTTCCTAATGTGGAATGTACTGAGACTGTACCATCTCTTTCTCTTCCAGCCAAAGAGCCACCCATCCTTCCAAAGGAAATTGAGGTACCCTCTCCTAAAAATAAGGTAAGAGAAATCTAACTTAATCTCTTTGTGGACAAACTCTGAAATTAGCATTTCTGTGAACCCTATAAAATAGGATACTTTCATTATTAATTGCTAAATGTTATTGTACACACTAATCCTTTTTCAATAATAGTATAGATAAATGTGTTTGAGATTGTGTCTATACAGAAGAATGTTCTAATGGCATCTCTATGATTCTAGCTGTTAATGTTAGGATCCCCGTGCAATTAATTCTTTCTTGTTTGTTCCTTTGCTTGGTTTTGGTTTTGGTTTTAGACAGGGTATCTGTATTATGTAGTTCTGACTGTCCTGGAACTTGCTATGTACACCAAGTTGGCTTTGAACTCCCAGAGATTCACATGCCTCTGCCTCTCACCTGCTGGGATAAAAGGCATGCATCACCATCCCCAGATATGATTAACACTTAGTTTAATTTTTGTCATGTCTTTTTTTTAGACATGATTTATTTTTTATTTTAAAACAATCTTTTCTCATTTTACATACCAATCCCAGTTCCCACTCCCTCCCCCTCCTCCTGCTTTCCCAACCTTCCCGCCACCCTACCTCAGAGAGGGTAAGGCTTCCTATGGGGAGTCCACGAAGTCTTTTGTTGCATCTCTTTGAGGCTGGACCAAGGCCCTCCCCCGTATGTCTAAGCTGAGCAAAGTATCCCTCCAAAGATAATGGACTCCAAAAAGCCGGTTCAAGCACTAGGTATAAATCCTGGCCCCACTACCCAAGCCACACAACTGTCACCCACATTCAGAGGGCCCAGTTCAGTCCCATGCAGGTGTCCCAGTCCAGAGTCAGTGAGCTCCCCCAACTAGCTCAGGTCATCTGTCTCTGCAGGTATCCCCAAAATTGTCTTGACCCCTTTGCTTATATTATCATTCCTCTGTCTCTTGCACTGGACTCTGGGAGCTCAGCCCAGTGCTTAGCTGTGCACCTCCACATCTGTCTCCATCAGTTGCTGGATGAAGATTCTATGATGGTAATTCAAGTAGTCATCAATCTGATTACAGGGGAAGGGCAGTTCCAGCACCATCTCCACTAATGCTTGGAGTCTCAGTTGGAGTCATCTTTGTGGATTCCCAGGAATTTCCTTAGTGCCAGGTTTCTCATTAGCCCCATAATGACTCCCTCAATCAAGATATCTCTTTCCTTGCTCTCCTTCTCTGTCCTTCTCTCATCTCCACCAACCAATTCCCTCATGTTTTCCTCCCCCCACCCCTTCTTCTCTCCCTCTCCCCTCCTACCTTCCCTTCTGCACACACACACACCCACTGTGCTGCCAATTTTCTCAGGGGATCTTGTCTATTTCCCTTTCCCAGGGGGATCCTCATAGGATTCTCCTTGTATGTCTCTCATAGGATTCTCCTTGTTACCTGGATTCTCTGGGGTCATGGATTATAGTCTGGTTATCCTTTGCTTTGCTTTACCTGTTTGTCTTTCTGGGTCTGGGTTACCTCACTCAGGATGGTCTTTTCTAGTTCCATCCATTTGCCTGCAAATTACATGATGTCATTTTTTTTTTTTTACTGCTAAGTAGTACTCCATTGTGTAAATGTACCACATTTTCTTTATTCATTCTTCAGTTGAGGGGCATTTGGGTTGTTTCCAGGTTCTGTTTATTATGAATAATTCTGTTATGAACACAGTTGAGCTAATGTCCTTGTGGTATGAGAGTGAATCTTTTGGGTATATGCCCAAGAGTGGTATTGCTAGATCTTGAGGTAGATTGATTCACAATTTTCTGAGAAACCACCATACTGATTTCCAAAGAGGTTGTACAAGTTTTCACTCCCACCAGCAATAAAGGAGTGTTCCCCTTATTCTGCATCCTCTCCAGCATAAGCTATCATTGGTGATTTTGATCTTAGCCATTCTGACTAGTGTAAGAAGGTATCTCAGAGTTGTTTTGATTTGCATTTCCCTGATGGCTAAGGATGTTGAGCACTTTAAGTATCTTTTGGTGATTTGAGATTCCTCTGGTAAGAAATCTCTGTTAAGTACCCCACTGGGGTACCCTGTTGGATTATTTGGTATTTTGATGTCTAGTTTCTTGAGTTTTTTATATATTTTGGAGATCAGCCCTCTATCAGATATGGAGTTGGTGAAGATCTTTTCCCATTCTGTACGCTGCCGTTTTGTCTTTTTGACTATGTCCTTTGCCTTACAGAAGCTTCTCAATTTCAGAGGTCCCATTTATTAATTGTTGTTCTCAGTGTCTGTGCTACTGGTGTTGTATTTAGAAAGTGGTCTCATGTGTCAATGCATTCAAGGCTACTTCCCACTTTCTCTTCTATGAGATTCAGTGTGGCTGGACTTATGTCTTTGATCCACTTGGACTTGAGTGGAGATAGATATGGATCTATTTGCATTCTTCTGCAAGTTGACATCCAGTTATGCCAGCACAACTTGTTGAAGATGCTTTCTTTATTCCATTGTATAATTTTAGCTTCTTTGTAAAAAAAATTACGTGTCCATAGGTGTGTGGGTTAATATCAGGGTCTTTGATTCGATTCCATTGGTCCACTTGTTTGTTTTTATGCCAATATCAAGCTGTTTTCATTACTATAGCTCTATAGTAGAGCTTGAAGTGAGGAATGGTGATGCCTCCAGAAGTTCCTTTATTGTACAGGGTGGTTTGGGGTATCCTTGGTTTTTTGATTTTTCATATGAAGTTGAGTATTGTTCTTTCTGTGAAGCTTTGTGCTGGGATTTTGATGGGGATTGCATTGAATCTGTAGATTGCTTTTGGTAAGATTGCCATTTTTATTATGTTGATTCTCCCTATCCAAGAGCATGGGAGACCTTTCCATTTTCTGATATCACCTTCAATTTCTTTCTTCAAAGCCTTAATGTTCTTGTCATACAGATCTTGCACTTCTTTGGTTAACATTACCCCAAGATATTTTATGTTATTTGTGGCTATTGTAAAGGGTGATGTTTCTCTGATTTCTTTCTCAGCCCTTTTATCATTTATATATAGGAAAGCTACTGATTTTTTTAGTTTATTTTGTATCCTGCCACATTATTGAAGGTGTTTATCAGCTGTAGGAGTTCTCTTTACCAGTCACTGGTGGCACATGCCTTTAATCCCAGTACTTGGGAGGCAGAGGCAGAGGCAGGCGGATCTCTGTGAGTTCCAGGCCAGCCTGGTCTACAGAGCGAGTTCCAGGATAGGCTCCAAAGCAATACAGAGAAACCCTGTTTCAAAAAACCAAAAAAATTTAAAAAAAAAGTTTGACTTCTTCCTTTCCAGTTTGTATCCCCTTGACCTCCTTTTGTTATCTTATTGCTCTAGCTAGACCTTTGTACTATATTAAATAGATATGGAGAGAGTGGACAACCTTGTCTTCTTGTTCCTGATTTTAGTGGAATCACTTTGAGTTTCTCTCCATTTAGTCTAAGGTTGGCTGTTTATTTGCTGTATATTGCCTTTATTTTGCTGAGGTATGTTCCTTGTATCCCTAGTGTCTCCAAGACCTTTATTATGAAGGGCTGTTAGATTTTGTTGAAGGCTTTTTCAGCATCTAATGAGATGATCATATGGTTTTTTTCTTTCACTTTATTTATATTGTGGATTACATTGACAGATTTTCATACGTTGAACCATCCCTGCATCTCTGGGATGAAGCCTACTTGATCATGGTGAATGATTTTTTTTAATGTGTCTGTGGATTAGCTTTGCCAGGATTTTATTGAGTATTTTTGCATCAATGTTCATGAGGGAGATTGATCTGTAATTCTCTTTCTTAGTTGAGTCTTTGTGTGGTTTGGGTATCAGGGTAATTGTAGCTTCATAAAAATAATTTGGCAATGACCCTTCTGCTTCTATTGTGTAGATACTTTTAGGAATACTGGTATTAGCTATTCTTTAAAGTTCTGGTAGAATTCTGCACTGATACCATCTGGCCCTGGGTATTGTTTTGGTTTGGTTTGGTTTGGTTTGGTTTTAGTTTGGAAGACTTTTGAGGATTGCTTCTATTTCCTTAGGGGTTATAGGTCTATTTAATTTGTTTATCTAGTCTTGATTTAATTTTGATATGTGGCATCTATCCAGAAAATTGTCCATTTCTTTTAGATTTTCCTATTTTGTGAAGTACAGGTTTTCAAAGTATGACCTAATGATTCCCTGGATTTCCTCAATGTCTGTTGCTATGTCCCCCTTTTCATTTCTGATTTTGTTGATTTGCATGTTCTCTCTCTGACTTTTGGTTAGCTTGGATAAAGATTTGTCTATCTTGTTGATTTTCTTTGAAAGAACAAACTCTTTCATTGATTCTTGGTATTGTTTCTTGGTTTCTATTTTATTGATTTCAGCCCTCAATTTGATTATGTCCTGGCACGTACTCCTCCTGGGTGAGTCTACTTCTTTTTGTTCTAGAGCTTTTAGGTGTGCTGTTACATTGCTAGTGTGAGATTTTTCCAGTTTCTTTATGTAGGCACTTAGCAGAGCTTTCCTCTTAGCACTGCTTTCTTGGTGTCCCATTGGTTTGGGTATATTGTGCTTTCATTTTCATTGAATTCTAGGAAGTCTTCAATTTCTTTATTTATTTATTTATTCTTCCTTGACCCAGGGGTGATGCATTTAAGCATTACCCAATTTCCATGAGTTTGTAGGCTTTCTGCAATTAATGTGGTTGAATTCTAACTTTAAGCCATGGTGATCTGATAGGATATGGGGGTTATTCCAATTGTTTTGTATCTTTTGGGGTTTGCTTTGTTACCAAGTATGTGGTCAATTTTAGAGAAGGCTCCATGAGGTGCTGAGAATAAGGTATATTCTTTTGTTTGTGGGTGGAATATTCTATAGATATCTGTTAAGTCCATTTGAGTCATGACATCTGTTAATTCTCTTATTTCTCTGTTAAGTTTCTGTCTGGCAGACCTGTCCATTGGTGAAAGTGGGGTGTTGAAGTCTCCTACTATTGGTGTGTGGGGTTTGATGTGTAATTTAAGCTTTAGTAATGTTTCTTTTACATATGTAGGTGCACTTGTGTTTGGGGCATAGATGTTCAGAATTGAGACTCCATTTTGATGGATTTTTTCCTGTGATGAGTATGAAGTGACCTTCTCCATCTCTTTTGAGTGAATTTTAGTTTGAAGTCTATTTTGTTAGATATTAGGATAGGTACACCAGCTTGTTTTTTAGGTCCATTTGATTGGAAAATCTTTTCCCAACCCTTTACTCTAAGATAATGTCTGTGTTTGTGGTTGTAGTGTGTTTCTTGTATGCAGCAGAAAGATGGATCCTATTTTCGTATCCACTCTGTAAGGCTGTGTCTTTTTATAGGGGAATTGAGTCCATTGGTATTAAGGACCAGTGATTGTTAATTCCTGTTATTTTTCAATGTTAGTGTTTGTGTGTTTCCTTTCTTTTGGATTTGCTGGTGTGAGGTTATCTGTTGCCTTGTTTTCATGGGTGTAGCTAACTTCCTTTGGTTGGCTTTTCCTTCTAGTACTTTCTGTAAGGCTGGATTCGTGATAGATATTATTTAAATCTATTTTTGTCATGGGATATCTTGTTTTCTTCATCTATAGTGATTGAAAGCTTTGCTGGGTATAGTAGTCTGTGGTGGCATCCATGGCCCCTTAGTATCTGCAGCACACCTGTCCAGGGCCTTCTGACTTTCAAAGTTTCCATTGGAAAGTTGTGTGTAATTCTGATAGTTCTGCCTTTATGTGTTACTTGGCCCTTTTACTTTGCAGCTCTTAATATTCTTTCCTTATTCTGTATGTTTAGTGTTTTGATTATTATATGGCAAAGGAACTTTTTTTTGGTCCAGTCTATTTGTTGTTCTGTAAGCTTCTTGTACCTTCACAGGCCCTGCCTCTGTGTCATAGTGGGTGGGTGGATTTGGAGGCAGAGTGGAACCTGTAGATTACATGGTCCAGTGGGGTGGTGCTGGAGCAGCCTACCTGAAGGAGGCTTGTCCAGTGGGGGAGGGGCCCTGGGTTTTGCCCCAGGGCCCAAGACTTAGAGACTGGACTGTTCAGCTGGGGGGCTGGTCACTCATCTCTTGCTCCTCTCTGTGCAGTTTTGTCATGTCTTTAAGAACAGAAAGTATAGAAGTCAGTAGACTTGAAGGATGCTACAAATCTAGAACATGAGTATAGAAGTCAGTAGACTTAAAATTAATTTTTAAAAAATTTTAAAACGAAGTCATTAGGGGCTGGAGAGATGGCTCAGCCATTAAAGGCTAGGCTCATGACCAAAAATATGAAAAGAAGTCAGTAGACTTGAAGGATGTACAAGTCTAGAACTTGTGGTTATTCCTGATTGGGCTCATCAGTGCATGGCTATGTGAAAGGCTCTCTCTGCAGGAAAGGACAACTATGTGAGGACGGTCTTAACAAGGCGCTGCCTATGAGGGATTACCAAGATTAGGTTGAGGTGAGAAGTTCCACGCTTGAGAGTAGGTGGTACCGTGTGCTGGACTTCAGTCCTAGACTTCATAAAAAAGAGAAAAACAGTATGGACTAATTGCTGTCATCTTCCTGATTGGGAACAAAATGTGATCAGCTGTTTCAAGATCCTGCTGCCCTGATACTCTTTAGTGGTTTGAATGACGATATCCCCCAAAGTCAGGTGTTTGCTTACAGCTGGCAGCATTGTTTGAATAAGTTTATAAGGTAAGGTTTTGTTGAAAAAAACATGTCAATGGAAGCAGGCTTTGAGAGTTTAAAAGATCCTTCCCGAGGCTTGGTGGCACACACCTTTAATCCCAGCACTTGGGAGGCAGAGGCAGGAAGATCTCTGTGAGTTGAGGTCAGCCCAGTCTACAGAGTAAGTTCCAGGACATCCAAAGGTTTACAGTAAAACTCTGTCTCAAAAATATAAATAAATATAAAATTTTTTAAAAGACCCTTGCCATTTCCATTTGTTCTCTCTGCTTCCTGCTTGAG
Organism: Cricetulus griseus; assembly: GCF_003668045.3. Taxonomy (NCBI): domain Eukaryota; kingdom Metazoa; phylum Chordata; class Mammalia; order Rodentia; family Cricetidae; genus Cricetulus; species Cricetulus griseus. The sequence goes on along the minus strand of NW_023276807.1, from coordinate 207,465,500 downwards.
ATGTAAGTTCTGTTTGCTACTCCAGCCCTCATACCTGCCTGCTGCTGTGCCTTCATGTGATGGGGATGGACATTTATCCTTCTGGAACCATAATCCCAAAAACCCTTCTATAAATTACCTTGTCCGTGGTGTTGTACCACAAGCAAAAGAAAAATGACTAATACATGTCTGCAGCATGATGAATTAAATTTAAACTATAAGCCAAAATAAATCCTTCTTTCTTTCTTTCTTTTATGGATGAGCTCACTATGTAGTCCTGGAACCCACAATGTAGACCAGGCTGACCTGGAACCCACAGGCCTCTGCCTCTGCCTCTGCCTCTGCCTCTGCCTCTGCCTCTGCCTTGTGCTGGGATTAAAGGTGTGAAATGTTTGTTAACCTGACAAACCCTTCTTTTCTAAAATTGCTTTGCCAGGCTATTTTATCACAGCAACAGAAGAAGTAAGTTAGATAAGTACTAAAGGTCATATCCTATGACTCTCAAGGCTCCTATAATGCACATAATCCAATCCAATGAACTCTTCTGAGGTCATTAAATAAATAAATGTAATATTCCTGAGCAAACAGAAAATACCAGTGGTGCCTTCTCTCACATTGAACCTGAATTCACATTGCTCAAAGTACTTCCCCTACAGTACAGACTGTAGCAAGAAGAGAAATGTGATCACACTGGATCAATAAAAGGCATTATTCATATAATTAATTGGCCAACAAATATTTCTCAGTTACCTTCCAGTTGCCAAGCAATAGGACAGTTGCTACAGATATAACAAAGAACAAAATAGATTCGTTACTTGATCTGAAGTAGATTATAAATACAATAAGAAGTAAACATTAAGCAAATTCTGCCTTTAAATTATACTGCAATCGGGCTGGAGAGATGATTCAGCCATTATAGGCTAAGCTCACAACCAAAAAAACTATACTGCAATCGCCTTTCAGAATAGGAGATCTTATCCCTTCAAAGACTGTTGGCTGGGGGAACTCTCCCCAAAGGAGGTGGCAGCCAGTGTGATTATTGAGGAATAAAGATGTGTTACAATGGATCCAAGTACTCATGGGTCCAAAAGGAAGGAGAGCATGATACTCTGAGAACCCTGAAGAAGTCTAAAAATACCTAGGACCACATCACAAAAATCCTGCTAGAGTCCTCACAGTACTATTGCTGCAATGAAACACCATGACCAAAGAGCAAGTTGGGGAGGAAAGGGGTTTATTTGGCTTACCATTCCATATCATCAATCATCATCAAAGGCAGTCAGGACAAGAACTCAAACAGGGCAGGAACCTGGAAGCAGGAGCTGATGTAGAGGCAGTGAACGGGTGGGTGCTTACTGGCTTGCTCTGCCTGCTTTCTTATAGAACCCAGGACCACCAGCCTAGCAATAGCACCACCCACCATGGGCTGGGCTCTCCGCCATCAATCATTAGTTAATAAAACGTCCTACAGTCTTGCTTACAGCCAGGTCTCATGGAGGCAATTTTTAAATTGAGACTCCCTCCTCTCTGATGACTCTAGCTTGTGTCAAGTTGACATAAAACCAGCTAGGACAGACATTGTGAAGCAATTAATCAGAAATGAATAAGACATGTGGAAATTGTGAAGTAATTGCTCCACACTTTTTTTTTTTTTTTTTTTTTTTTTTTTTGGTTTTTCGAGACAGGGTTTCTCTGTGGCTTTGGAGGCTGTCTTGGAACTAGCTCTTGTAGACCAGGCTAGTCTCGAACTCACAGAGATCCGCCTGCCTCTGCCTCCCGCGAGTGCTGGGATTAAAGGTGTGCATCACCAACGCGTCCCTCCCGAAGCTGCGCGCTCTGTCGAAGAGGACGACCTTCCCCGAATAGAGGAGGACCGGTCTTCGGTCAAGGGTATACGAGTAGCTGCGCTCCCCTGCTAGAACCTCCAAACAAGCTCTCAAGCTCCACACTTCTTCAAACCACTGAAACTCACTTCTCTCTGGTTTCTCTTTGGGCCACAGTCCCATTGTATGGTACTGGCATTCTTCTGTTACTTTGTTTCCAATACTTCTTTGTAGCATCCCCAACAATGTAACAAGCTTTGGGGTGTAGAATTGCCAAACAACTCGGACGACCTATGTTATGTCAATTAGTTTTAACTATCATTTTACCATAATCTCAAATCATCTGAAAGAGAATTTCAACTGAGGAGTTGTCTACAAGACATCAGGTTGGCCTGTGCATGACTAAAGGAGATTTTCTTGATAGCTAATTGTATAGGAATACCCAGCCCACTGTGGGAAGCTCCATTCCCTACAAGACCATGAACAATGGGTGTATTTGTTTCCCTGCTCTTGACAGCACATGCAATGTGCCTAGCTGCTTGAGTTCCTGACTTTACTTTCTCAAAATGATTACGTAACCTGGAATTGTAAAGCGTAAGAAGCACTTGCCCCCAACTGCTTATTGTCAGAGTATTAAACACATCAAAAGAAATTAAATTAGGCAGATGGCAAATGTTTTCCTTCAAATGATACAAGTTCTTTGTTTAAGCTCCCAGATATAAGCATTGCCTTACCTCTTCCTTCTATTGTAGTCCCCATTGTCTAACTTCATGGTTCATCTTAACAGACTAAGACATGAGAAGAAACAGAAACACATCGCTAGACACTGTAGTGACAGATTTCATTCTCCTTGGCTTGGCTCACCCTCCAAATCTAAGAACCTTCCTCTTCCTGGTCTTCTTCCTCATTTACATCCTGACACAGCTGGGAAACCTGCTCATTCTGCTCACTGTGTGGGCTGACCCCAAGTTGCACGCCCGTCCTATGTACATTCTTCTAGGTGTGCTCTCATTCCTGGACATGTGGCTGTCCTCTGTCATCGTTCCTCGAATTATATTAAGTTTCACTCCTGCCAGCAAGGCTATCCCATTTGGTGGCTGTGTAGCTCAACTCTATTTTTTCCACTTCCTAGGCAGCACTCAGTGCTTCCTCTACACTTTGATGGCCTATGACAGGTACCTGGCAATATGCCAGCCTCTTCGCTACCCTGTGCTCATGAATGGAAAGTTATGCACAATCTTAGTGGCTGGAGCTTGGGTGGCTGGCTCCATCCATGGGTCTATTCAAGCCACCCTGACCTTCCGATTGCCCTACTGTGGACCCAAGCAAGTGGATTATTTCTTCTGTGACATTCCTGCAGTGTTGAGACTGGCCTGTGCTGACACAACAGTCAATGAACTTGTGACCTTTGTGGACATTGGGGTGGTGGCCGCCAGTTGCTTTATGCTGATTCTGCTCTCCTATGCCAACATAGTTCATGCCATCCTGAAGATCCGCACTGCTGATGGGAGGCGGCGTGCCTTCTCCACGTGTGGCTCCCATCTCACTGTGGTCACAGTCTACTATGTCCCCTGTATTTTCATCTACCTTCGGGCAGGCTCGAAGAGTTCCTTGGATGGAGCAGTTGCTGTATTTTACACTGTTGTTACTCCATTACTGAATCCCCTCATCTACACCCTGAGAAACCAGGAAGTGAAGTCTGCTCTGAAGAGACTAAGAGCAGGGAGAGGGAATGTGGATGGAGATAAGTAGTCACTGGCTCAGGAACCACAGACACCACCATCACTGTCATGATTTTAGCCACTGTCAATGTGACGAATGTTTAATACACAGATAATACTTTAGGATAAACTGGATATAATTCTACTACAACAAATGCTCCTGATGCTCTACGTAATCTCAATAATTTGCTAGTTATTTTATATGTTTTGATCCATTCCTCAGAAAAACACACATTTTACACAAATATTGATGGTAAGGAGTGAATATCTAAGGAGGTTTGTGGAAAACACTATAATAGGACTCCATTTCCTGTAGATTGATGATGGTACACATCTGCACTCAGGAGGCAGAGGCAGGCAGATATCTGTGAGTTCGAGACCAGCCTGTTCTACAAGAGCTAGTTCCCAGAAAGGTGAAGAACATTGGGATTTGATGTGCACAACTTTGAATTTATGCCCAAAGCCCACCTTTGTCTTACATAGTGGAAAACCAGTGAATATTCAGAAGGAAAAACATGAAATATTCAGTTTTCAGTTTCAGAAAAGAACTTCTGGTAGTGCTGTGGTGAAGGGCAGAGTGACATGGAGCCTGAGGGACATTCCTGGAGGCAGAGTGGACTGGTCCCACTGCCAGTAGCCCCATAGACTGCCCAAGGCCCCAGCTGACACCCACATTCAGGGGTCCTAGTTTAGTCTTATGCAGGTTCCCCAGCTGTCAGTCTGGAGTCTGTGAGCTCCTTGGGAACTCTAAAGCCTTTGAGTGTCCATAAAGCCTCTCCCCGTTCCCCATGTAGTAATACACCAAATTCTGTCCACTCTGCCTTTCAAAATAACTCTACCTCCTCATCTGGCTCACCCCCACTCATCGATTTAGCTGCCATTCCCTAAACATCCTGCATGCTTTCCCACATCTGAGACTTTGCTTTAGTCCCATTTCTAAATGTGCTTCTCCTCCTCCTCCTTGTTGGTTAACTGACATTTTATGCTTCATTCAAGACCTGTAAAAAAAAAAATTCTTAGTCCTGAAAAAGCTTTTCATAACTCTCCTGGCCATAACCTCTATCTTCTTCTCTGCATGACTACAGTTCTTAGAACTCTGAAACAGCAATCTTCCTTAGTAACTTATATGATTGCTTAGGTGCTACAGCTTTAGCAAATAGCCTTCCTATGTACAAATGACAAAAGCACTGAAAAACAAGTTAGAGAAACAACTTTCACAATAGCCTCCCCCCCCCAAAAAAAAAAAATATATATATATATATAATATATATATATATATATATGAAGATGGAAAGAATCTTCCATGCTCATGGATTAATAGGATTAATATAGTAAAAGTGGCCATCCTAGCAAAAGCAATCTACAAATTCAGTGAAATCCCCATTAAAGTTACAAGTCAATTCTTCACAGAAATTGAAAAACAATTTTCAGCTTCATGTGGAAACACACAAAACCCAGGATAGTCAAAAAACAATCCTGAATAATAAAAGAACTGCTGGAGGTATCACTATCCCCTATCTCAAACTGTATGTACTACAGCGTTATAGTAATAGAAACAGCATGGTATTGGCACAAAAACACACACATTAATTAATGGAATTGAATTGAAGACCCAGACATGAACCCACACACCTATGGAGACCTGATTTTTCATAAGGAAGCCAGAAATACACAATGGAAAAAAGAAAATATCTTCAGTAAATGGTCCTGGTCTAACTGGATGTAGAAGAATGCAAATAGACCCACACTTAGCACCATGCACAAAACAACTCCAGATGGATCAAGGACTTCACATAAAGGCAGATTCACTGAACCTGATAGGAAAGAAAGTGGGGACTAACCTTGAAATCATTGGCACAGGAAAAGAATTTCTCATCAGAACACTGTTAGCATAGGCACTAAGATCAACAATTAGTAAATGGGACCTCATGACACTGAGTTTCTGCATGGCAAAGGGCACTGCCATTCAGATGAAGAGGCAGCCTACAGAATGGGAAAAGATTTTTACCATCTGATAGAGGACTAATATCCAAAATATATAAAGAACTCAAAGAGCTAGATATCATGAAAGCAAATGTCCCAACCTAAAACAGAATTCTCAAAAGAGGAAACTCAAATGACTAAGAAATACTTAAATGTTCAACATCCTTAGCCATCAGGGAAATGCAAATCAAAACTCCTTTGAGACTTCATCTTATACCTGTCAGAATAGCTAAGATTAATAAAAGCAAGTGACAGCTCATTCTGGCAATGATGTGGAGCAAGGGGAACACTCCCCCTCTGCTGGTAGAACTGCAAATTGTACAGCCTCTATGAAAATCAGTGTAGTGGTTCCTTGGGAAGATGGCAATCAATATACCTCAAGATCCAGCTATAACACCATTGAACATATACTCAAAGGAAGTATGCTTCATCCTACCACAGAGGCATTTGGTTAAACTTGTTCATTGCTGCCCTATTCATAATAACCAGAAACTGGAAACAACCAAGATGCCCCTCAACAGACATTATCCATTATACAAAAAGTGAGAGATCTTAGGACACTCAGCCCTAAATGGAATGTCTCTCTCAAACCCTTCCCTGGAGGCACAGAGAACCCTATGGAAGAAAAGGCAGAAAAAGTATAAGAGCTAGAGGGGAAAGAAGGCACCAAGGAAACAGTGTCTTCCAGACATAACAGGACTGAAGCACACATGAACTCAGAGACTGTGGCAGCAAGAACAGGGCCTGCATGGGTCTATACAAGATGGGGTCCCAGAACTGAGAGGGGAAATGGACACAAGCTGCTATCCCTAACCTAGAAGCTATCCCATACTGAAAAATGAAGAAAAGAAAACTGGTTGCCTCCAATGGAGTCTCATTGGGTATACACACAATATGCACCACACTAGATATTTACCCAAAGGACTTGACACCAGTGTATCACAGAGTCACTTGCACATCAATGTTTATTCCAGCACAATTCACAGCAGCTAAATTCAGTGCCCATGACAAAGAAACTGTAGTATGGGTAAACAATGAAATCTACACAGCCATAAAGAAGAAAGTTATGTCAAATCCAAGAAAGTGGAAGAAACTATAAATCATCACATTAAAGGAATTCAGTCAGTCTCAGAAAGACAAATATGTTATATTTTCTCTCATTTATGGCTCCTGGGTTGCATATAGATACAATGTATGAGTCAGGGGGTGGTGGCACACACCTTTAATCCCAACAATTGGGAGGCAGAAGGTAGCAGATCTCTGTGAGTCTGAGGCCAGTCTGGTCTACAGAGTGAGTTTCAGGACAGTCAGGGATACACAGAGAAACCCTGTCTTGGAAAACAAAACAGCAAATAAGATACAATGTGTAACAATTAGTCTTTCTACCAAGCCCCCCCCCCAGTCCTGCTGCCATGTGGGCCACCCAAGTTCTCCCGGCCACCACGTTATGGTCCCAAGTAACACACAGAGACTTATATTAGGTACAAATCCTGCTTGGCCAATGACTAGGATTTCTCATCTGCTATGTCAGTCTTAATTTTCATAAATCTATATATTTTATAAGACTTATCGGACACCAGCAGAAGCATCCTATCTTCCCGGGCTCACATGGTGACTCCATACTTTCTTCTATCTTTCCCAGAATCCTCCTTGACTCCTAGTCCTATCTTGTTTTCCTATTGACCAACAGTACTTTATCAACCAATAAAACAATCATACACAGAAAGACCTTCCCCATCAACAATGTGTGAACTCATGGAGATTAAACACCTTACTAATGAAAGATGAATGGATCAAAGACTAAATCAAAGAAGACTCATGGTGGGCCTGGAGAGATGGCTCAGTGGTTAAGAGCACTGCTTGTTCTTCCAAAGGTCCTGAGTTCAATTCTCAGCAACCACATGGTGGCTCACAATCATCTGTAATGACATCTGGTGCCCTCCTCTGGCCTGCAAGCAACATGCAGGCAGAACACTGTATATGTAATAAATAAATAAACAAATAAATATTAAAAAAAAAGACTCATGGCAATGAACATTTACAAGTAAAAATGAATGAACTAAAGAATAAACTGTGTGACTCAATGGACCACACTACAGCTTCCACAAGATTCTTCTTTTTCTCTGTTTTTGTTTTTGTTTTCTTTGTTTTGCTTGTTTTTTTTTGTTTGTTTGTTTCTGGTTTTTAATTTGGTTTTGATTGGGGGAGGTTGCAAGGACAGAGGGCAGATTTGAGGAGACAGGGAGATAAATGGGACTGGAACACATGAAATGAAATTCACAAAGAATCAATAAAAGGAAAAAATAAAAAATAAGATAAAAATAAAAATTACTGCAAGAACCTTTTTGAACCCTCCAGATATAGCCAGGTCACACATCCAGGACCCAGCCTAGACTGGCCACCCCTGAATATGCTGCAGTCTTCCTGTAGGATCCTACTAGGACCCACTCTACCTGTCACTGACATACGGGTCCCTCCCTCACCACATCAATCTCTACTCAGCCTGATCCTCCATATTCTTTTCCAAGGTCTATCCTAGAAATGAATGGAACTAGAAAAGATTATATTAGTGAGGTAATCCAGGCCCAGAAAGACAAAAGTCACATGTTCTCTCTCATCTGTGGTTCCTAACTTTAAATCCTCAGCAGTGAAGACATATCCTGAAGTAACTAAAGAAACCAAGAAAGTGTAAAGGGACCATTATTGGGATGAGAGAATGGGGAACAATAGAGAAGGGAATGATAGGGTACAATTGTCTTGTCAGCTAAGTGGGAAGGGGAACTCTAATTAGGAAGAGGAGATAACTACACAAAAAAAAAGAGGAGGGAAGAGGGCAGGTTAACAGTGGGGATGTCTGAAAGTCAGAGGGAGTCATACTATTAACTACCTATCTACCTTTAAAACAACTATAATACATACAACTCTATATAAGTCCCTCTTTTGAGTTGTTGGTCAGAGATGTCCAACAGACTTTCAAAACGTTACAGATTGCTGCTTGCTGCCCTTGGTTGTTCCCAGATGTGGAAGATGAGTCACTATTTCCGAAGACAACTATGCATAGGACACAGGACCTATAGGACCCTGAGCTAGAAAGTGCCATGCAAGCTTCCAAACAAGGGAGGAAACCAGAAGTCCTACCCAGCTACAACTTCTATGAACTACAACAATGACCAGCATGGCACCATAATCCTAAGGATGCAGTAGAGTGCACATACCTTGGCAGTAACCAACAGTTCTCTAATCAGACCTGAAACTGACTTAACAAGAGAGAAACCGTGCCTGGTACTGGAAACATAGCCAACTACTCAGGACTATTGAATCTTGGATCTTAGAGGAGAACCACTTTACTAAACCATCATATTCCCTAACTACATTCTAAATTGTTGTCCTTATACTCACAGATAAGTATAGTCCTCGCCATTCATCAAGGAGATGTCTCTTTGCAACAAATGGAGACCATTATAGAAAACCACAACCAGCGGAGCAGTGGTGGTGCACACCTTTAATCCCAGCACTCGAACTCACAGAGAGGCAAGTGGGTATCTGTGAGTTTGAAACCAGCCTGATATACAAAAGCTAGTTCCAGGACAGCCTCCAAAGCCACAGAGAAACCTGCCTCGAAAAACAGAAAAAAAAAAGAAAGAAAACCACAACCAATCAAAATGCAGAGTTGTAGATCCCAGTCCCAGTGGCTACATCTACAAAACACTCAGCACCTAAAGCTCAGGTACCATTGTGAAAAAGGTGGTGGAAAGATTGTAAGAGCCAGAGGATGGGGCGCTTGTTGTGAAGCTGTGTCTCCTAGAATTTCAGAAGTTACACCATAAAGTCTCACAAACACAGCTGCTTAAACAGTTGAACAAGAACAATAGACATGCCAAAGTGGAGGAAAAACCACCAGGCCTCAACCCTACACAACGAACTAGAGGCAGTTAGGAATGCTGAGGGTTGGAGAGATGGTCTTTCCCAAGGTAGAGCACATCAACTGGTTATCCAAAACACCAAATGGTTAGCCCTGAAAACATACATACAAATAGCATTGTGGAGAGTCTGAGGAAATGCCGAAGGAAGACCCCAGACTCAAATAGAAGGTAAGAACAAAGGGTGTTTATTATACCATCATACATGTGGGATCACTCACCTGTACAAAATGGTAACAATCCCTGAGAAGAACCTGTAGGCTCCTTTTAAGCATAGCTAAGGGGAGCTTTGGGAGCAATTAGGTCATCTCACACTTAATTGGTTAAGCAACCATCAGTTACATTAGTATATGCTTGGTCATTAGAGAGTAGAGCTACTTGAAAGGGATTAGGAGGTGTGGCCTTATTGGAGGAAGTGAGTCACTGGGAATGGGCTTTGGGGTTTCAAATGCTCAAGTCAGGCACAGTGTCTCTCTTTTTCTTCCTGCTGCCTATGGATCTGGATGTAAAATTCCTCCAGCACCATGCTTCCTGCCATGCTGCTATTTAGACTAAGCCTCTGAAACTGTAAGCCTCAGTTAAATGTTTTCTTTTATAAGAGTTGCCATTGTCATTGTGTCTCTTCACACCAATAGAACATTGACTAAAACAGAATGTAACAATTAATGAAAAAGGAGGCCACAAATTTGAAGGGGGAGTATATGGGAGGCTTGGAAGGAAGAAAGGAAAGAGGGAAATGATGTAATTACATTATAATCTCAAAAAAATAAAATGTGTTTTCATTTTATAAAATTGTTTAAAAAAGAAAAACCAGCCTGTTGTGGTGGTGCATGTCTTTAGCCCTGTCCCAGCACTCAGGAGGCAGAGGCAGGCAGATCTCTGTGAGTTCAAAGCCAGCGGGGTCTACAGAGCGAGCTTCAGGACAGCCAGGGATACACAGAGAAACCCTGTCTCAAAAAGAAAGAAAAAAAGAAAAACAAAAGACACAAAGTTGGAAGCACAGGGAAGAGGGATGGGCCTGGGAAGAGCTGGGGGAAGACACTGTACAAAAGCAGGAACTCTCAAATAACTAATAAAAAGAAATTTAAATAAGCTAATAAATATTAAATAAAGAAGATATTGTGTGTGTGAATAGTACAAGCAAATTTGTCTAGAAGACAAATGAAATTATTGAGAGTGGAAATCAGGAACAGGAGGCTCGAAGATATGGGGAAACATGTTCAATTATTTTGTATACTGGCAAAAACCTGAATAGATAAATACATTTAATGAAATAGACAGATTATAAATTTCATAGAGAATTCCTTGAAATATTGTACATAGGGGCCCGTAAGAGAGCTTAGGCAATAAAGGCACTTGCCACCAAGTCTAATAACCTGACTTGGTTTCCCAGAACCCACAGTTGTCCTCTGAACTGAACAGGAGCACCTAAACATCTGCTCCATGGCATACATGTACACAAAGACAAAATAAATAAATGTAAAACGCGTGTAACTACATTTCACTTGGTAGATGGATCAGAAGACCTATACAATGCTGGGGGCGGTGACCACAACTATAACCCTGGCTACCTGAGAGGTAGAGGCAGGAGGGTCAGGAGTTCAAAATTAGTTTCAACTACCTGAGACCCAGTAGCAAAAACAAAATAAACTATAAAATAAATATCTTAAGTAGCCTGGAGACCCTGAGCGTCACGTAGTATTTCTCATAGTCTGTGAAGATCTACCATAGTACCTTAGTCATTCAAAGAAAGCTTAATTCATGGCATGTGATTGTGCTAATAACATTCTTCACCTTTAATAGCTGTACTCCTCTCTCCTCCTCCTCCCTCTCTTCCTCCTCCCCCTTCCTCCTCCTCCTTCCTTGTCTTCCACCTACTCCCACTCCTCACACCTCCCCCTTCCCCTCTTCTCCCTCCAATTTCAAAAATCTGTTTTGAGAGAGAAAGGAAATCACAGTTACAAAGTCATCAAGCCCTGATAAGCCCCAACTACCTTGTCCCACCTGGTCTTACAATCTGGAGAAAGCTAGAAAGGAAGAAAGGAAAGATGTCTCCCAGGAGATAGATTACAGACATGAGATCTGACTTCTCACTGGGGTGCTGTTACAATAGTCCCCACACTAAAAATCTCACACTCATAAGTGCCTCTGGGGGAAAACAAAGCAAAAACAGACCACAGCTGAGACCACCTTCAGTAACAGCCTCAGTCTTCCCCGGTCCACAAGGAAAGGGGAGAAGAAGATCCACAAATAATAAATAATCCAAGTATCAGTCAGACAGTCCTTTATTTGATCCAGCCAGAGCTGAGTCTTCTCCCATCAGCTCCTCACACTAGCTAGTGAGGACCCTGTGGGATGCAGAACTCTCTCCAGCAAGAGTGTATCCCTTCCCTCTGACTGCAAAAGGACCTTCTTCACTGGAAGCTGGCACCGCCTGATGAGACTCACTCGCCCTTCCTCACCAGCATGGTATGAGTCCCATCTTTCAGGGTCATCTGGAGGCTTGGTGGCTAATGCAGAGGGTGCCAAAGAGACAGGACAGTGTTCCCAAATACCTAAGTTTCAGATACAGGCGAAGGTTGGGACAAAGCCGTAAGGCATGTCTCTGCTGTGTCACCTCTTAGTTTGTTCTTTAATTATTGGGCATACTTTTCTTTCTGCTCTACAACAATGTTTCCTTCTGTTAAATCATGTGACACTACCTCTCCAGCTGTCACTGGCTACATCTTTCCCCAAAGCTCTTCCTTAGGAGCAACAGTTCACTGACTGTCATCGGTGTGAGCCAGAGAGGGTGAGAATGTCTTGGTGTCTGTGGTGGTTCTACGTGTGATCCTGTGTGGTCCTCATCAAGTCACTGCCCCCAGCTCTGCCCAGAATCTGAAGGTTAGATTAAGCAAGTGGGAATCTTGTGGTTGTGTTAGTGAATGTATTAAATGGATAATGCAGACTGTTACTAACGGCTTCATATTCTTCTTTTCTGTTTTGTTTCTGTTGTCGTTGTTCCCGCTGCTGTTGTTTGTTTTCGTTTTTGTTGTTTGTTTGTTTTTTAAGAGAGTGTCTCACTATATAGCCTTGCCTGAATTGTAACTCACTCTGTAGACCAGGCTGGCCTCAAAGTCACAGAGATCCGCCTGCCTCTGCCTCCCGAGTGCTGGGATTAAAGGTGTGTGCCACCACAACCAGCCCTTGGGTTTCATATTCTTTTTGGACTTTGTTAGTTTCTTGTCTCAGATTTCATTACACACACACACACACACACACACACACACACACACACTTATTCATTTTAATGTACTTCACATTTAGATTTCCTTTTGTTTAAAAGCTTTATTGTAAAATTCAGAAAAGGGACAAGAGATGAGACATGTAAGTAGAGTTAGGAACTAACAAAAGAAATCCTTGCAAATGTAAGAATGATACAAACATGCAAACCAAGAAAGTTAAATTGCATCACTGATAGTTGCTAGTGAGAAGGATTCAAACACACCGTCTAAAATATGTAACTCTGAAACTGAGTGAGGACAGGCACGTGGAATCCCAGTGCTTGTTCCCTAGAGACAGGTGAGCAGGAACTAGACAGGGCTACATGTGCCCCATATCAAAAAAAAATTTTTTTTAAACCAGGCAGTAGTGGCGCATGCCTTTAATCCCTACACTTGGAAGGCAGAGGCAAGCGGATCTCTGTGAGTTCCAGGACAGCCAGAGCTGTTACACAGAGAAACCCTATGGGGGCTGGGGAGAGTGGTGAAAAAGCATAGGTAATTTCACAGCAACAAACTTTGAGTCTTATCTGTTGTAGAACTTGCACAGGAGTTGAGGGTGTGGCTCAGTTGGTAGAGGGACAAGGGTGGAGGTGGGAAGATCAGAAGCTCAACCTATCATTGGACACATGAGCCCAAGACCAACTGAGAATACAAGACACACCTCAAAAAAAGAGGTATTCTGAGGCTAGAGAGATGGATCAGTGGTTAAGAGCACTGATTGCTCTTCCAGAGGTCCAACATTCAATTCCTACCATCTGAATGGCCCCTCACAACTGTCTGCAACTCCAGTTCCTTTGGACATACATGCAGTCAAAACACCAGCATAAAATAAAAATACATAAAAGAATTTTAAAAGATGCATTTCATTACATCTAGGAGTGTTTTGTATTTGGAGACTTTTATCTTTTTTATGTGGGGTGTGTGAGTGAGTGAGTGGGTGGGTGGGTGAGTGAGTGAGTGGGTGCCTGTGTGCTTGCGTGCATGCCTGCATGGAGTCATTCCTCTCTTCCCATCTTCTTGAGGTGAGGCCCTCTTATTTCAGCCATGCTCTGTACTCCAGGCTAGCTATCCGGGAAGCTTCTATGTCATTTTGCTATCTCCTGCTCCCTGCTCACCACTCCTGTTCCATTCTCCCATCTCACTGGTTCACTGGCCAAGGAAAGCTGAGGTTACAACTGTGCACCAGCATCTCGGACTTTTTAACTTGGTTTCTGGAAATTGAAGTCAGGTCATGAGGCCACATGAATACCAATTCTGTCCACTGAGTCATCTATGTTTTGAAACAGTTAGACTCTTTGACTCTTTAAACTCATTATTCAAACTGATGCTTTACTAAGTTATTTTGAATTGTTATTTGTGGATATTCAGTAAAACAGAAAACTTCTGGACAGGCAACCACAGGCATGGTTGGAAGCCATACTCCATTATCCAGCTGTGAGATTTCTCTGTCATTTAACCTCTGGGGATTACAAGAACTCCACCTGGATACAAATGATATTATTAATCTATAAACTATCTTGTTTTGCTTTTTTGTTGTTTTCAACTAAAATATTTGCCCATTTCTCTCTCTCTCTCTCATCTCTCCAGCCATTCCCAGACCTCCCTAAAATGCATGGCCTCTTGTTCTTCAATTCTTCTTACATATATAATTACATGCATACAAAACTTTAGTCTTTGATTTTTACTACCTCACTCCAATGAGAGTGAGGCCACAGTGTTACTGTCTCAGTGCTGGTTCTGAAGCCAGAGTATTCCATATACTACTGCCCAGTGCTCTCCATTAAGCCCCATCTCCACCCAAATGAGACTTCACCAGTACGTGGTCTCTTTTTCCCTTTCTGCCATGCTTCTTCCTTCCTCTCTCTCTCCTTGATCCTCTGTTCTTTCCTCCTTCATCTCCCCATCTTTGTCCTTGGAAGGCATGAAATTGTCTCAGAGCCAGGTCTGGGGGTATTAATAGGTCAAACTATATCATAGAGTGATTGCTCTGTAGATAACAACCTTCATGCTTAAAAATCTGTGGCAATGGCCATGACCCAGAGGGAACAGCGCTGACAGTCAGAGGAGAAGGGAAGGTGGCCTTTTTTGATATTTACAGTTTTTATTTAATATTTACAATTAACTGAGAGGAAAAGGAAATGACAGGAAAATTTTGCACCTGGAAAGACTTCACATCAAATAGACGCTCAGTGTTACAAATAGAACTGTGTCCTTGGATGGATAAGAAGTCCTGTCATCCAAGGACAGGCTTAAGAAATACTGTTCTCTCCAGCTTTGTGTGGGTGGGCTGCAATTCACACTGAGCATGAACTACAACTCACTAGCAATGGTAACTTCTGCAAAAGAAATTACTCTTTCTGGATAATAATTACAGAACATTCTTGACGGGGGTATAGCTCAGTGTAGACACTTGCCTTCTATACCCAAGGGCCTAGATTCAATTCTCAGCACTGGGGTTAGAAGGAGGAGGAGGGAAAGAGGAAAAGAAGGGGAAAGAGGAAGAAGATCAAGAGAAGGAAGAAGAGGAGGAGGCAGAAGAGAAGATGGAAAACGAGGAACAAGAGGCAAAGGAAGAGGAGGAAGAAAATAAATTCCTTAACATAAAAAAAATAGTGTGAAAAGTAAGAATTTAGGGAAATAGGTAAGAGGGCAGTGAAGACTATCTGCTCTGAGAGAGACACAGATTCAGGAAGAAAATGCAGTGAAACTCCATCAATAAATCCTCACTACTACCTAAAGGAAAAAGGAAAAGGTCATGCATCTGAAGAGAAGGTGGAAGTGTCCCTTAGATAAAGATTCTGGCAATTTACCAGAGCAAATGTCTCAGAACTTGAACAGCCCAGATTAAATATACTGTATCAAATTCCCTTTGCTCCTAAGCCAGGTGGCGGTGGTGGTGCACACCTTTACACCGAGCATAAGGGAGGCAGAGGCAGGAGGATCTCTGTGAGTTCAAGGCCAGCCTGGTCTCCAGAACGAGTCCCAGGACAGGCTCCAAAGCTACACAGAGAAACCCTGTCTCAAAAAGCAAAAAAAAAAAAAAAATCATGAACTATCATAATATTTTTAGATTTGTGTGGCTTTGTAATAAAAATTCACTGCTACCATTGGTCATTGTAATGTGATTGCCAGCATGCATGAGTAGTCAGTACTACAAAAGGAGAGAGAGAAAGAGAAGGAGAGAGAGAGAGAGAAGAGGAGAGAGAGAGAGGGAGGGAGAGAGAGAGGGAGAGAGAGAGAGAGAGAGAGAGAGAGAGAGAGAGAATATGCAGGTCCTCCATGAGGGTCATATCTCCACAGAACTTTCCCACCACCACCCCAGGTTCCCACAGTCTCCTTCTTCAGTCCCCCTCACTTTCAGGCCACCTATGCTAACCTCTGCTTGTCCGTCCTCCAGGTAACATATCTCCCAAAGATGGAAAGAGTCAACTACACACTCTTGACTGAGTTCATCCTGACGGGAGTTCCCCACCCTCCCAGGCTAAGGACATTTCTACTTGTGTTCTTTTTGCTAATCTACATCCTGACTCAGCTGGGGAACCTGCTCATCCTGATCACTGTCTCTGCAGACACACAGCTCCATGCACGCCCCATGTACATCTTCCTTGGTGCTCTCTCCATCATTGACATGGGCATCTCTACCATCATTGTCCCCCGTCTCATGATGAACTTTACTCTGGGTGTTAAGCCTATCCCATTTGGGGGTTGTGTGGCTCAACTGTATTTCTATCACTTTCTGGGCAGCTCCCAGTGTTTCCTCTACACCACAATGGCCTATGACAGGTACCTGGCAATATGTCAACCCCTGCGTTACCCAGTACTCATGTCTGCCAAGCTGAGTACCTTGCTGGTAGCTGGGGCTTGGGTGGCTGGCTCAATCCATGGAGCAATCCAGGCCATTCTAACCTTCCGCTTGCCCTACTGTGGTCCCAACCAGGTAGATTACTTCTTCTGTGACATTCCTGCAGTTTTAAAGCTAGCCTGTGCAGATACCACAGTCAATGAGTTGGTGACCTTTGTGGACATTGGAGTGGTGGTTGCCAGTTGTTTCTCCCTGATCCTCCTCTCCTACATCTATATCATCCGGGCCATCCTGAGAATCCGCACAGCTGACGGACGGCGAAGGGCCTTCTCAACATGTGGAGCCCATGTGACTATTGTCACCGTGTACTATGTGCCCTGTGCCTTCATCTACCTGCGACCTGACAGCCACAGTGTCCTGGATGGGGCAGCTGCTCTCTTCCCCACAGCCATCACTCCTTTCCTCAACCCCCTCATCTATACTCTGAGGAACCAGGAGGTGAAATTGGCTTTGAGGAGAATGATAGGAGGCCAGAGGGCTAAGAGTGAGGTGTGAATACCCCTCCTCTACTGAGAAGACATGCGGGTTCCAGCTTGGGTTTCATGAGGCTTCCTACATCTCATCTATGTAGACACACAGATTCACACAATGAGATGAGACATGGATGAAGAGAAAATACAACCTCCTAGGCGTTTCTCAGTTTCTGATCCACACAAACAGCTCCCCGCTGCCACAGAAGTAGACAGTAACACACAATCTCCCAGATCGGCACACTTGACATTCTAAAAGCATCCAATGAGATTTTGGTGTCCTGGTCATCACCAGTCAAGCCCTTCTACTATAATCTACAGTTCTCAGTTCAATATATGCCTCAACACCTCGTGTTAGACAAGGAACTAGGGATACTTGCTGGCTTCCTAACAGGCCTGACTGGGGATTCCCTATGGCTACCCCAGGTAGGTGAATGGGTAAAGAGGGGCTCTTGCCTGCTTGAGGAATAAACCTTCTCTTGAAATGGTGCTTTTTCGAATTAAACAACCCAGAAAACAGAGTGCAATGTGGTCTTTTCAAATAATATATTTCTTAATGCCCAAAGGAAAAGCCTATTGTGAAATTTTACATGAAGAGAAAACTAGGAAGTGGACCAGAGCCACAGCATAATTAGGCCAAAGGAGTACCGCATGGTCTATGTGAGATGAACAAGCTATCACTGAGCTGCCAGGGCTACAAGTGTGAGCAAATTTCGTGGGACCTTTGGCTTGGACCCATTATGTATTTTGCTGTGTTTCTGTTTTGTCCTCTAGCTTTTCAAGTTGAATAGTCAATCTATCCGCATGGTGAAATCTCGGTGCCTACACTGCCAAGTCTCTCAGTCAATCTTGGTCATGTGAATGTTCATCCCCAAGGGACTCACCACTAGTTCATCTAACTCTGCAAAGAGACAGAACCTAACCTTCCCCTTAGATGAGGTTGATCCCTCAGTGTTCTGCTCAGAAACAGGCAGTCCACCAAGCATCAGATTCCTCTCACCATAATTTACTTATACACTCTCCTTTACATATTTACTATAATGGATGAATAAGAAAGTATAAAAATAAGTTTAAGGCCAGGTGGTGGTGTTGGTGCATGCCTTTACTCCCAGCACTCAGGAGGCATAAGCAGGTGGATCTCAGTGAGTTTGAGGCCAGCCTGGTCTACAGAGTGAATTCTAGGACTGGTTCCAAAGCTACAGAGAGACACTGTCTCAAAAAAGGAGGGATGTTAGAGAGATGGATTACAGGTTAAGAGCACTAGCTGCTCTTCCAAAGGTCTTGAGTTCAATTCCCACCAAACACATGACGGCTTGCAACCATCTATAATGAGATCTGGTGCCCTCTTCTGGCATATAGGCATACATGCAGGCAGAATACAGTGTACATAATAAATAAAAAACCTTTTTAAAAAAGAAAGACCAGAAAAAAAAAATAAGTTTCAGTTTGTACTTAGTAAACCAAAAAGTTTATCCAAAGAATGTAAATTATACCACTTTTTCCTCTTTTCTGACTGGTCAGCATAACTGCTATTGTTACTGTGACTTTAACAATTAATAAATCATAATTACAATGACTCCTAGACCTTTAATAAAACACACATCATGATGGAATGATTCTGAGGACATTGTTGGTGCTTGGGATATAGTTTCCTTGTGTCATATTTGTTTAATATGCTGTAAGCCCTGGTTTTGATCCACCAACATGACAAAAAAAAATGTTTTGTCAAGTATGTAAAGAATTGAACAATGCCAGGTGATGGTGGTATACATCTTTAGTCCTAGCACTTGGGAGGCAGAGGCAGGTGGACCTCAGTGAGTTCCAGGCCAGCTTGGTCTACAAAGCGAGTCCCAGGACAGCCAGAGCTGTTACACAGAGAAACCCTGACTTGAAAAAAAAATTTGGACCAAATGTGCAATGTTGTTGAGAATGTAAGAATGTACAATGGTGGGGCTGGAGAGATGGCTCAGAGGTTAAGAGCACTGAGTGCTCTTCTAGAGGTCCTGAGTTCAATTCCCAGCAACCACATGGTGGCTCACAACCATCCGTTATGAGATCTGGTGCCCTCTTCTGGTGTGCACATATACATGGAAGCAAGAATGTTGTACACATAATAAATAAGTAAAATCTTTAAAAAAAAAAAAAAAACAATGTACAATGGTACACTATGGAAAACAGTATGGAGGTTCCTCAGAGAACTAAAAAATAGATTTGAAATATAACTCATGATTTTCATTCCCATATACCAACTCAAAATGACTGAACAAAACATCTTAAGAAATATTTATATATACTTGATCACAGGAATATTATTCAGAAGTACCAAAAGATAGAAGGAAGCCAAGTTCCTTAGACAAACGAGTGTGAGTGGCTAATCAAAATGCAGTTTCCCATACTGTCATGAGATATTTGTACCCTGTGTGAAGATGGATTGCTGCAATTGATGTAATAAAAAGCTGACTGACCAATAGCAAGGTGGGAGGTATAGGCAGAACTTCCAGGCAAAGAGAGAACTTTGGGAAGAAGAAAGGTAAAGTTGCCAGGCAGACACAGAGAGGAAACAGGAGGTACAAGATGGAAGAAAGGCAATGCCATGTGGCAGGAGGTAGATTAATATAAGTGGGTTAATTTAAGTTATAAGAGATAATTGAGACAAGACTAAATTAAGTCCAAATTTTCATAATTAATAATAAGTCTCCATGACATTATTTGCAGGATGGCAGTCCTGATGAAAAAGTACTACTGCATCATTTAGTGAAGTACTATTCTTCCTTAAAAAGTATAAGCTTCTTCATGCATACTGCACATTATTACTAAATAAAGAGTCAGGGAAGCCCAGCATTGGTGGTGCCTTTAATCCCAGCACTCAGGAGGCAGAGGCAGGTGGGTCTCTGTGAGTTCGAGGCCAGCCTGGTCTACAGAATGAGTTCCAGGACAGTCTCCCAAGCCACAAAGAAACCCTGTCTTGAGAGAGAGAGAGAGAGAGAGAGAGAGAGAGAGAGAGAGAGAGAGAGAGAGAGAGAGTCAGGGGTGGTGGCTGGTAACTTTAATCTCATCACTTACAGAGCATCAATAAGAAAGTAGGCATGATAGTGTATGTTTGTGATCCCAGCACTCTGGAAATCTAGGCAGGAGCACTGTCACAAGTTTAAGAATAGCCTGGATGGTGAGCACCTGCTGGGGAGGAAGAAAGGGGGGGGATAACAGGACCAGTCATATTGTATTCATGAAAGTGGGTTAATAGACTCATAGCCCAGAGGTGGTGGCACACACCTTTAATCTCAGCAGTCAGGAGGCACAGGCAGGCGGATCTCTGTGAGTTCAAGGCCAGCCTGGTCTACAGATTGAGCTCCAGGACAGCCAAGACTACACAGAAAAACCCTGTCTGTCAAAAAAAAAAAAAAAAAGACTCATTTTAAGATTTACTCACATATTCTTGAAATTTTCCGTAATACAGCGGTTTTTGTTTTTAAGATATAGTTATGAAATTCCCAGGATTAAACTTTCACACCTCCAAAACCAGTACCACATGAATGGCAGTGACAGCTTGGGTTGGACCCTGGACCCTTGAACCACAGTTGCATCAGCTTTTGTATGCCGTTTACTTCTCAGACCAAGAAACCCTAGGCTCTCATTCACAAGTTGTAGCTTTAGCTGGGTGGAGGCTTGCCCTGATGCTGTTTGCATCAAGTTTTCGCCTCCACCTGGTGATTGGGTCCTGGGAGTCTGAGCCTCTGGGGGTCTTTTATGCTTTTATGCCACATGTCCATCACACTCTGCTGTTCCCTTCCCCAAAAGTTTAAACTTAAATGTTATGTATGAAAAAGACAAGTAATGGTTGTTTTGTGAGTCTTTATTATATCTAACAATGATCTCCAGTTTCGTCCATTTTCCTGCAAATGTCATAATTTCACCTTTTCATCATAGCTGAATAAAATTCCATTGTGCATATCTACCACATGTTTGTTTGTTTGTTTGTTTGTTTGTTTGAGACAGGGTCTCTCTATGTAACCCTGGATGTCCTGGAGCTCACTGTGTAGACCAGACTGGCCTCAAACTCAGAGAGCCCCCTGCCTCTGCCTCTCAGGTACCGGAATGAAAGGTGTGAGCCACCAGGGCCAGCTCTCTCTCCCACTTTCTTTATCCACTCATCTGTGGGTGGATAGCTAGGCTGGCTCCATGTGAACAAGGCATCACCAGCTCTGCTAGTACTTTTTCTTTTTAGTCGGGTTTCTCATTAAGTTGCTCTGACTGGCCTTGACTCACTGTGTAATGCAGGCTGACCTTGGATTTACGACCCTCCTACCTTAACCTCTCTAATGGTTGTTATTATAGGCCTGTGCCACAAGGCCATATACTCATATGTTTCTAATAACGTACCTCAGAATAACTGGGCATGGAGGCAGAAGCTAGCAAAGGCTACTTCCCAAAGAGAAGTGGAGGAAGACAGACAGTGCTGCATGACTGGCTCCTGACTTCACTGCATCTATGACAGCGAGACATTCAGATAGGCAATTCTGATGTGATGGAGTACAACTCAGTGATAGTGGATCCCGGCATCACTCCACACCCCCAAAAAGATTTTTGGGGGATTAGAAAAGAAGTCATCAGGCCAGGTAGTGGTGGCGCACGCCTTTAATACCAGTATTCCAGAGGCAGAAGCAGGTGGATCTCTGTGAGTTCAAGGTCAGCCTGGTCTACAGAGCAAATTCCAGGACATCGAGGGCTGCACAGAAAAACCCTGTCTCAAAAAAAAGAAAAGAAAAGAAAAAGCCTTCAATATAATATATTTCAACTGTGTGTTTGTGTGTGTGCTTGTGTGTTGGGGTATGTGCATGTAGGTGGAGGGTGTCCATGGGAGCCTCAGGCTTTAGATCTCCAGGAGCTGGAGTTACATCCAGTTGTGAGCCGCCCAATGAGCGGGCTGGAAACAGAATCCAGGTCCTCTGCAAGAGCAGTACATCGTCTTAACCTCGAAGCCATCTCTCCAGCCCTTAATGCAATGTTTAAATCCTAGAATAATTTATGCTGAGTAGAATGTGTCAAATGTATCAGCTACTCTATCCTAGGCAAGACCCAGAAACGTCAGATCTTTGCTTTAACTAGGTCTTCTCTGGGTGGTAGTTTGAAATTTCTACCACCAGGTGGCAATGTCCTACTGCCTTCCATCTACTCACTGGGCATGCCGAAGAAATCGGCTTAGCCCCTTCTAAATGCAGTAAACACTTGATCAAAGTCAGAGGGAATGCAGGGCAAACGCAAGAAGTCAAGCAGCAGCGGCTGCCTCTTCCTCCCTTTTTTGATCAGTCTTTGGTTTCCATAGGAATCAGTGTTTGACAGGCAACTCTCGGAATCCTTTTACGCTTGTCCCGGCTTCTGAGCAAAAGTAGAAATAGCAATCGTTGAAAACTGAAGAGAACGTGGTAAATTGAACCAGAGATGCCTAGGGACACAGAAGGCGTGGTGGGGAGGGCTGCACAGAGAGCTGTGAAAGGCAGATAATGCTCTTTGGCACAAAAAAGAAAAGCAGGGAAATTTGGTATTTGGCTTAGTTTCGTGGGGGTTTGGTTCAGTTGTTTGGATTTTTTTTTCCTTTTATTTTTTGAAAGGAATTGTTTTGTTCTTTATCTCTCATGGACTGGCTGGCCAGCCACTAAAGTACCCAGGAGACCCAAGAGACTCTGGCCAATGGTAGAATTCACCTTCTGAGCCAGAATAAGAAAATCAGTTTATTGAGTACCCTGAACACCTGACATTGACCTCAGCCCCGCCCCCACTGGACACACAGACACACAAATAACAACAAACTTCCGAGTCTTACCATGTGAAGTCTTTGTGATCTGACTTTAGTCTAACCAGTGTTCTCTGCAGCTAGGAGTGAACCTTCCTTTCCCTAAAGATGAGAGGGCCCATTTGTTGCCTACCCAGGACAGCCAAGTGAGGTTACCTAGCAGACGGCTTGGGAGTTTGGAAGACTCCACCACCACCCTGTAAAGTAAGTGCTAATAGCCTGAATTTGCATAGGAAGAAACTGAGATCCATAGAAGTTAAATAAAATGCCTAAAGTCTTGAAGGTGAAAAGGGGTGGCAATTTAAATCTAAGCCAAGCTGCAGAATATTCATTGTATCTACTGGAGATCTATCTGCTTGCAAATGAAAGTGTTAGTTTCAGTTCCATAATTTGCAGCTGGATATCTGCAGAGATGACGATAAACTATGGGGGGAAAATACTTTCACATAACATACCTATTTTCCAAGGGCTCTTTCTTCATCCTCTTTTCTTTCAGGCTCCCACTAACACACACACACACACACACACACACACACCCCACATTCAACCAAAAAAAAAAAAAAAAAAAAAAAAAGTTGTTGAACAAGATTAAGGGGGGAAAAGCCCAAACCTCAGAGACACATAATCAGGTCATTGACTCTGTCCCACATTATGTCCAGTCCCTGTCCCCAAATCCACTGCCCCCCTCCTCACCTCTGTCTACTTCCCCATGTCCCAGCTACCCTATCCACAAGTGCCATCAAAGCCAGGCCTGTGAGCTCATTCCAGGAATCCAAGCACTTAAGAAACTGGGCAAGCAGATTGTCATTTGGTTCAAGGTCAACCTAGGCTACACTGTGAGTTCCAGGGCAGCCTAGGTTAAAGAGTCATCCTGCTCTCTTCTACCAACTGTCACTGCCGCCACAATTTCTTGTCTTGCCTTTTGGGATAGCTCAAAAGTATTCTCTACCTGCTTACCCCTGGTTTCTCAGAAGTATGTATGCAAGTATCCCTGATAAAGTGTTGGTGGTCATGGAATTAATGAATTTAGCAAACACCAAGCTCACTCATTAAAGGCTCACTTTGTGCATGGCATCCAGCACTCTGACCTGATGCTAGCCCGTGATGGTGGAGGTGGTGCCTGGGTGCTGGAGATTTAACACAGAGCTAGGCATATGCAAAGCTCACTGCTACCCTGTTAGAATTCAACAGCTAGTCTCCTTTTGCTCTTAGCCAGAGGCCTAGATGCAATCCAGCCCTTTTCAGATCCCTGCCTTTCCATGTTGAGGACAGAACTCATGGCCTGTGATGCTGAGCAGATCAAATCCTCTGCAGATCAAGTCACTTTAGCCCCTTTATTTTCTCTCTTTTTCTCTGCTTCCCTCTTTATCTTCCTGTTTTCCGGTTTCTGTTTAGTTGGTTGGTGGGGGCCAGTATTGTTTTGTTTTGTTTGAGACAGGATCTCACTCTGTAACCACAATTGGCCTAGAACTCACTATGTAGACCAGGCTGCCCCCACTCAAACTCATAGAGATCTTCCTGCCAATCTAGATGCTTTCCTTTTTGGTTGGCTGGTTGATTGGCTGGCTGGCTGGCTGGCTGGCTGGCTGGCTGGTTGGTTGGTTTTGGTTTTTGAGACAGGGTTTCTCTGTCCTGAAACTCGATCTGTAGACCAGGCAGGCTGGCCTTCAACTCAGAGATCCACCTGCCTCTGCCTCCTGAATCCTAGGATTAAAAGCAGATACCACCATTGCCTGGCTGCCTTCATTTCTTATAACATGGACATTAGAGGCTGAAGATGTAGCTCAATTAGTGAAATTTTATGTAGCACTCATGAAGGCCTGAGTTCAACCCCTAACCCCCAATAAAACCTGGAGTGATGGTAAAGCCTGAAAACTTAGCCCTGTGGTAGAAGCAAAAGGATCCAAAGTTCAACTTCATACTTGACCAAATAGTAAGTCTGAAGCCAGTCTGGGACCCTGTCTCAAAAATAATAACAATAATAACTATTATCATCATCATTATTAAAACATATTAAAATAATACTTTATAAGATTGTACCAATAACTAAGACAGTGTCGTCTTTCTTGGTGCCTCTAGAACCCTGTTTAGTCTGAGAATGACTGTGCTTCTCCCCATGAAATACTTCCCACCACAGTGGAAAAGTGGGCATGGGCTTTGAAATAGAGAACTACAAATTAACAGAAGAGAAGACAGCTCAAGAAAAAACAAGTGGCCACACCACAACCCAGATAAACCTCAGAAATACGTTCAGCACAGCCAGGTGTACAAAACACAAACCATCGTGTTCTTCTCTTCTTATGACCTGTCGAGAAACTCAAAGTCATAAAATCAGGCGATGTAAAGCAGGCATGAGGCAATGTTTACCGGTAAATAGCCATGGGAGACTTCCTAGGGGCACAGGAATGCTGTCATCATGGGTTGTGGTATTGGTTACACACTATATTTTTAACCAAAGCCTAATGAACCAGCTGGGATGTGGACACACAAGCCTGTCTCTTTACACTTTAATGGGGAAAATGAAGAACCTAAATTTCTAGCAGGAATACTATGTAGCTATTTAAAATAACTTAACAGGTGTGTAACAAATGCCAGAAAAGATATCTGTAAAGTCAAAACTAAATGTGTAAAATTAAAAACCTTTGTTTGGACATATGCATTGGGGAAGGGCTTGATGTTTAACAAACATGAACTCTGGTTACCTCTGGGTGTACCTGTTTATTGTCTTTTGTTTACCAATATTGTCTAAAATGTTGAAATGCATTGTGTTATATGAGGTAAAAAGTAATAAATGCCTTTTCTTTAAAAAAAAAAAAGATTGTACCAATAAAAACAACAAAGAGATGCTAAGGAGACAGAGGCAAGCTGAAATCTATAAATTTGAGGCCAGCCTTGTCTACAAATAGCTAATTCTAGGCCAGATATGTCTATATAGTGAGACTCTATCTCAAAACAAAACAAACAAAAACTGAAGTCTAAACAATTACAAAACAGCTGCATAAGGCTAGGAGAGAGACTCAGTGGTAGAATTATGGCAATGAATAAGTTACCAGCTTCCATGTCCAACACTGGAGAAAAAGTTAGAAATTCTTAAAAACTACACAATAGAGCCCACATGGTGGTGGCACAGGTCTTTAATCCCAGCACTCTGGAGGCAGAGGCAGGTGGATCTCTGTGAGTTTGAGGCCAGCCTGGTCTACAAAGCAAGTTCCAGGACAGGCTCCAAAGCTTCACACAGAAACCCTGTTGGGGGGGTGGAGAACACCCTACACAATAGTCAAAAGAACAAAATCTCTTTTATATTGTTATGGACTTACTAGTTATCACCACCAAAACCAAATCCCTCATCCATGCTCCTTAAGCAACCCTAATTAAACTCACTGGGACACACACACCTACACACTCACACTTACATACACACACATTCACACACAGTCATACCCACATACATACACACGCACACACAAGAAGTCTAGTCGAGAAGAAGGGGATCAGCTGGAGGGCCAGGGCACGAGAAAGGGCAGAGGTTATGTAATAGCTATTCTTGGCTGTCAACTTGCCTACATCTGGAATTAACTAAAACCCAAGCAGCTGGGTAGGTACACCTGTGAGAGATATTTTATTATTATTATTATTATTGTTGTTGTTGTTGTTGTTGTTGCTGTTGTTGTTGTTGAATCACTTGAAGTGAGAAGAGCCACCCTAAATCTGTATCTTTTGAGGTAGAAAGATCCACCTTAAATCTGAGCCACACCTTCCAATGGCAGCCTATGTAAAGGACATGGAAAGAAGGAAGTAACTATTTTTGGCCTGCTTGCCCTCACTCTCACTGGCAAGCCCATTCCTTCATTGGCATTAGAGCCTACTTCTTTGGGATTCTAGCAATTACTGAAGATCAGTGAGACATCCATCATCATGGACCAAACAACTACTAGATTCCTGGATAGGAGATAGCCATTGTTGGATAGTCAGACAACAGCCATAAGCTACTCTAATAAATCACTAACAAATATATATATATATATATATATATATATATATATATATATATATAATATACCTTCTCTTCTCACTTTTATAAATCCAGTAAATCCATCTGTCCGTTGTTTCTCTAGACAACCCTGGCTCATACAGGGTCTAAATGTGCTTAGCAGGAACTTAAAGCCTCAGTGTAAAGTTCAATCCCAGCAATTTTTTCTTCAATCCTTAAATAGTCACCAAGGGCTTCCTTTCCTAGGAGTGGTCTCTAAAATGGAATGAATTATCTGACAGATTAATGAATGAACAATAGCTTAATTAATCAGCTGTTACTATTATCCCACAATGTTGAAGAAAAGGATTAAATTCTAGAGAGGACTCTAAAGTTTCTGCACCCCATAAACCTCTCCGCCTATGCAGCAACCCAAATCACACCAAATCAAACTGTAATGGACACAATGCTCCCAGGCGGCCTTCCAGTCCTGCAGAGAGGAGATGGGAAAAGGAAACAGGAAAAACCATGAGTCTGGTTTCTAGGAGGAAGTTTTAATACCCTGTGGAAGTGGTCTTGAGCATCTCTGGAGGAGGGGTCATCATTTGTCAGGCTTTCTGAGATGCAGCAGGGTTTGGAAAGAGATGGGAGAGGGGGCTTGGGTGGAACTTCCACCATAACAAGGACCAAGAAATTAAGTTGCTATCTGCTTTGCTTCCCACTTGTTCCTGTTTCTGGTGTGTGTGTGTCGCATGAGTACATGTGTCTGTGCCTGTGGAAGCTAGAGGTTAGCATGGAGTGTTTTCTCAGTTTATCCCATCTTATTTTTAAGACTTTTTGTTTGTTTATTTGTTTGTTTGTTTTTGTTTTTCAAGACAGGGTTTCTCTGTGTAATAGCCCTGGCTGTCCTAGAACTAGCTCTGTAGACCAGGTTGGCCTCGAACCCAGAGATTCACTTGCCTCTGCCTCCAGGGTACTGGGATTAAAGAAATGCCCCACCATCACCCCAGCCTTCTTCTTCTTCTTCTTCTTCTTCTTCTTCTTCTTCTTCTTCTTCTTCTTCTTCTTCTTCTTCTTCTTTTAATACAGAGTTTTCTGTGTAGCCCTAGCTCTCTTAAAATAGAAACTGTAGACCAGGTTGGCCTCAAACTCAGAGACTGCCTGCCTCTGCTGGAATTAAAGGCATATACCATTACACCAGAGAGAAAAAGTGACTCACAATTTCTAACATCAGTATATGCCCTAATTGCTCCAAAAGTTTGCCTCTGACACTTGACCCTTTTGTCTTTCTGGTTTGTTTTTCTCTCTGAAGGCTTTGTTAAAGGTTTGGGTTTCCCACTGTCCCGCTGCCTCTTTGTTCCTGACCCCAGGCCTTGATTTTCTTACTAATGGCAACCCTAGGATCCCTGGAATTTTAACAAATAGTTCTTAAAATTTCACACACACACACTCCTCCTACCCCTCCCCACTCTCATCCTTACCTTCCCAGCCCTTCCCCCACACCCTCCCTTTCCTGTTCCATTACCTTTCTCCTCTTTAGAAACTCCAGTTTCTCTGGTATCTAAAGGAAAGCCAAGAGTGAGTCCTATCCTTCCTCTTTGGAATGTTTAAATTCCTGCCATCCCTAACAGAATGAACTCTGAGAGGGAATACCAGACAAGACTGAATGACCTTCCTTGATCTTCACTCCCTCCCTCTTCCCCTAAAACACCATGGCAACTGCCACCTGAAAAAGAGGCTAGGGCAGCCATCTAGTAAGACTGTTTGCCCAGGCTCTTATTCAGCACTTTTCACAGGACACTCCCCTCCACTCTGCACAGTTTGTGTACTTTTGCTAGCAGGACAACCAACATGATAGTGCCTGCAGTGCCAAGAGCCAGAAAGTACTGAACATATTCAATATCTATTTGTTTTGTTTTGTTTTGTTTTGTTTTGTTTTTTGAGACAGAGCTCCTCTGTGTAACCCCGGCTGTCCTGGAACTCACTCTGTAGACCAGACTGGCCTCAAACTCGGAGATCCACCTGCCTCTGCCTCCAGAGTGCTAGAATAAAAGGTATGTGAAAGGTTCAGGCATTATGCTGGCCTGCCCCTGTTACCTGGTGGAACAGGCAGTACCCTGGTCAACCCAAGGTTCCATGGGAACTAAGTCTGTACGCAGGTGCAGAGGACCCCTTTAAAAAGACAGATCCCTGCCCATTTACTCTCTCTGCTTTCTCTCTGTTTCCTCTCTACTCTCTCTCTCAGCTATGCACTCTCTCTGCGGCGACCGGCCATGGCGGTCAGCCATTACCCCTGTTCCTTTCCTTTTCTTAGTCTCCCTACTCTGCCGGGCCTTATAATAAACTTATAGTCAACATGTCTCATGTCTCAGCATTTCTCTTTTCTTCTTTTTAAACAAAAGAATAACATTTGGCGCCCATGTGCCACCACTGCCCAGTTTAGTATCTATTTTTTTTCAGTCTTGAAGTTTAAATCATTTTTCAATTCTGTAGCAAGAAAATGAGGCCCATGAATGAGGCAGAAATCAGCAGGAAGGAAGGCAACAGGGTCACGCTGGGGTTTAAAAAAAAAAAAAAAAGCTGTCCAGTCAAGCACTACTTAGGCATGTTTCCACCTCTTCAGTTACCAGCTTTGAGACACTGAACAAGAAGCTATTTTGCCTCTCTACCGCCCAGCTTCCCTACTTATATGTTCCCAGCAGAGGCAGAGGCAGGTGGATCTACGTGTGATCCACTGAGTTCGAGGCCAACCTGGTCTACAGAGTGAATTCCAGGACAGCCAAGGCTACACAGAGAAACCCTGCCTCGATAAAACAAAAACTAAGATATGCTGTAGAAACAAGGAAAACAAAATGAATATGGCCTACCTTTTATGAAATGAGATTTCTGCAACTAAATCTATGTATATAGTGCACCCCTTGTAAAGTTACTTTAATGCTAAAATAAGATAGTATAGTCAAAGGTCCAAAGTGAAGATTATTGTTATCAGTAGAAATCTTACATGTATTTCCAAATTCCTGATTCATTCCTCTATCAAGTTGTAGGACCATAACATTCTAGTTCTTCAGAAGGTAGAAAAAAAAATGGCTCTAATAATGCCTATATTTCTATGAATAAACTAGAAAAAGAACGGGGCTGTATCCTGAGAAGAGTCATCAAATTGAAATGCCAAAAGGTTTCTTGAACCTCCACATGACTATAATTCTACTTAAAAAAAAAAAAAAAACTTCTTATTTTATTTGCATTGGTGTGGAGGTGTCATATCTCCTGGAACAGAGTTACAGACAGTTGTGAGCTGCCACGTGGTTGCTGGGGCTGGAGAGATGGCTCAGTGGTTCAAAACACCCAGCTATACTTCCACAGAACCTGGGTTAAATTCCCAGCACCCACATGGTAGCTCATAATTGTCTGTAACTCTAGTTCCAGAGGATCTGGCACCCTCACAGAGATATATATGCAGGAAAAAAAATCAACGCACATAAAAATAAATAAATCTTAAAAAAAAAAAAGCAGTTTGCCTTTTGATGATCTCCTGAGAGGGTGAGATAGAATCTAACTATGTAGTCCTGACTGGAGTTCCTTATATAGCCCAGAATGGTCTCCAATTCATTATCCTCCTGCCTCAGCTTCCTAGTATTCTGTTCAAAAGTATGAGCTATTTATTCTGGCTTTAATGTGAGTTAGTTTTGACACCAAATTAGCTTCATGCTCATATTTTGGTCTTATTATTTTATTTTACTTTAGTCTTTTGAGACAAATTTTCCCTATTATGTAGCCCTGGCTGTCCTGGAATTCACAGAGATCCAACTGCCTCCACCTCCCAAGTGCTGGGATTAAACGCATGTCCCACCATGCTTTTTAGTTGTTTTTTTTTTAAGATTTATTTATTATGTATGCAGTTTTCTGCCTGCTTGTGTCCATGCAGGCCAGAAGAGGCACCAGACTTCATTACAGATGGTTGTGAGCCACCAGGTGTTTGCTGGGAATTGAACTCAGAACCTCTGGAAGAACAGGCAGTGCTCTTAACTCCTGAGCTATCTCTCCAGCCCTGGCTCTTTTTTTTTTTTTTTTAAAGATTTATTTCTATTATTTTTAATTATGTAAGGGGGTGTGTGGGGGAAGTTCACAGTGCGTATGGGTGTTTGATCCCATGGAGCTGAAGTTACAAAAGGTTGTGAGCTACCTGGGTGCTGAGAATCAAATTTGGGCCTCCAGAAGAGCAGCAAGTGTTGTTAACTGCCTGCCAGGCCATCATTTCAGCCCTTTGTTTCATTTAATTGCTGTTCTGAGGATAGAACCTAGGGCCTTACAGAACCCAGGCAGAGGCAAGTACTGTACAACTGAGACCTCTACCCTTCCTCTTGGTTTTTGTTTGTTTTTATTTTGTTCCATTTGTTGATATATAGTCTCATATCACTGAGGCTGGCCTCAAATTTACTATGTCACCAAGGATGATCCTCCTGCCTCTACCTCTCAAATACTAAAGGATTACAGATATGGGCCACCACATCTGATTTTATGTAGTGCTTTGATTAAACCTAGGGCCTCCTGCATAGTAGGTGAGCACTTTACCAACTGACCTACTGTATCCCCAGCCTCTTGGTATTTCAGTGTTCACACTTAAGAGGAAGATGAATTAAAACCAGAAATAAAAACAAAACAAAACAAAAATAACCAACAAGAAGAAGATGAATTACACCAGGCATAGTGGCTCATGCCTTTAACCCAGCACTCAGAAGACAGAGGCATGCTGATCTCTGTGAGTTCAAGACCAGCCTGGTAGTAGTGAATTCCAGGACAGCCAAGACTGCATAGTGAGACCCAGTCTAAGAACAAAACAAGCAAAACAACAACAAACAACAAATAAATAAACAAAAAAAGGAGGAGGGAGAGCCTAAAGAGATTTGGAGGCTCTAAGAAATTTAGAATAGTCTAGAAACCATGTGTTCAGATCAGTCTAGAAAAGGCAAGACCAGCAGGCAGGAATGTCTGGTTGCCAGGGGTGACACAGGGTTTAGTCTGTGTAGTTTCAGAAAAGAGGACTGTGGAGGAAGTGACAAGTAGACACAGCGCTCCACAAAGAAGGAGCCAGATACACTTTATTATTATTCCTTATGTGTGTGTGTCTGTCTGTCTGTGTATGGTGTATAACTATATTGTGTATATGTGGGTATGTGTGTGTGCATATGTGTATGTGTCTGACGTGAGTGTACTATGATGAGTGCATTGCTGAATGTGTGTGCGTCTGATATGTCTGTGTGTGTGTATGAATGTATGTATATATACACATGTATGTATGATATATGAGTGAGTGTGAGTAGGTGCCACAGCACTCATGTGAAGGTAAAAGAACAATTTATGGGAGTCTGTTCTCTCCTACCATAGGTCCCAGGAGTTAAACTCAGGACCTTAGACTGACACAACAGGTGTATTTTACCCCATGAACTGTTTTTCTGCCCCCTTAACATACATTTTAGCAAAGCCAGAAGCAAGATGAGGGAACTGGCTTATGAGCAAGTAGTCTGTGAACTAAAGACCTTAACAATAATATAAACCATTCCTAGAACTTATTAGACCAGTGGGCAGTAAGAAAACCAAAACTGGAAATACTGATAAATATTAGAAAACATCATAAAGAATCTCAAAGTCACCAGCTTCTCCACCTAGAATATTCCCCCAGGGCCTCAGGTTCCCAGGAGGGATGGAACAGTGATGGCGGAGGAAATAAGTCCCCTCTTCCTATTGTGTGTCATCTTTGGTACTCTTCAGTGTCTTGAGAACCGAGATCTTAGTTAATTTTCCAAGAATTAGATCACAGATCGAAGGGGGGAGATCTCTACTTTCATATTTTCTTGTCACAGGGTCTCTTCCTTTTGCATTTCTGTCTCCTCTTTCATTCTCTTCGCCTTCTCTCCTGTCCTTTTTCTTTTTTCCGCTTCTCCCCCCACCCCTTCCCCTCTCCTCTCCACTTCACCACACACAGAAATCCCTTTTGAAAGGGGCTTTTTTTCCAATTCAGTGGAGTAAAGTCTTTGCCCCTTTGTGGGGAAGGCTCATTAACATTCCCACAGCAGCATCTCTTCAAGGATTCTACTTTTGTAACTCTGTAGGGAGGTCAAGAGGCCACAATGGAGAGGTAAAAAGAAAAAAAAATGTGGTAAGAGGAGGAGGTGGAAGAATGGAGAGGAGGGGAAAGAGCCCTTCCTTTCATAATAAGGCCAGTAAGGGAGGGGGAAATAGGGAAAGATGAAGATGGCCAAGACTCAGAAAAAAGGCAAATATGGGTCCCCAAGTCTGCCCCCTAACAAGGTAGACAGATATCTGAGCAAAGCAGAGTGCTGTATTACTGCTCTTCTTTCAAAGGCAGTAAACGATGCAAACAATGGGGAGAGAGGAACAGGACACAGTCCTCTGCGTTGAAGAACCAGAACCTTCCCTGCCTCCACGCCCCCCCCATTTCTAGTGATAATCGATAACCATTAAAATGTGCATTCAAGTATGAGGCCTAGGAGTTTCAAAAATAGGGGGTGAAACAGTCATTCGGGATCCTGACACCAAACATCTGAGAAAATAGTAGAGTCTCTGGGAACCGCAAAAGCAATGAACACTGACTTGCCAAACCACGCCACAAGTTATACCTTCCTTGTTATCTCCAGCATCCCTTCCACCACCAATTGTCTTTGTTCCTTTTTTACAGTACTTGCCAAACTAGCCAGGACTTGTCAAGACAAGAATGCAAAACCTACACCCAAGGTTTGCTGCTCTGAAGACCTTGGTCACAGAGCTTTGCTTTTCCAATTGACAGTGTTTCAAATGTTCCCCTGTTTCAGCCAGAAGAGTAAAGGTTAAAAGAAGGGAATTCAAGTATGTATGACTAAAAGATAGGACATGGCTAGGATATTCTAGACCAAATATTACTCAAGTAAGACACTATAATTAGAAGCTATAATAGATGACTAGAGTCTTATGGCTATTGCTGAATTCACTTTTTAAAAATTAGGGTGTGGGGGTTTATGCCTATAATCTCAGTACTCTGATGGCTGAGGCAGGAGGAATGCTATGAGGTCCAGGCCAGTCTGGACTATATAGTGAGTTTCAGGCTAGCCTGGGCTACAGAATAAATATAAATAAATAAATAAATAAATAAATGGCTTTTTTTTTTCTGACTAAGCATCTAAGCATCTTTACGTGCAGCCCCAGTTGACCCTAAATTTATGATAATCCTGTCTCAGCTTCCTGAGTATTAGGAATGCAGGTAAACAGCAGTATGCCCAGCTGGATGAATTCCTTTTTTGGTTTCCCTCCTTGGTGATGGGATTAAACCCGAGCCATTTACCATCCTAGGCAAGTGCTCTGCTGGTAAACCGCAGTACAGTTCACCTACTAAACTATTAAAAGTCTAAGTTGACACCCACAAGAAAGTCCTTTACACAGAATCCTTCACGGTTACTCTGTGTAGCTCTGGCTGTCCTGGAACTAGCTCTGTAGACCAGGCTGGCCTCAAACTCACAGATATCTCTGCCTCCTGGGTGCTGGGAGTAAAGGCGAGAGCCACTCCTGCCCAGCCACAGTTATTTTCTACCTAGGGACACATTACACAAAACTCATAGATTCACTAGAGCCTCCTTAGGGCTTTTACTCCGAAGTGCAGAAAGAAATCATTGGCTATCTTCTCACAGGCATCCCTTCCACTGAGAGACCTGGACAGGACTGAGAGAAAAAGCCACCAGTTAGTGCTATTTTAAATAAATTCCTTCAGATGTATCACTTTTTTTCTTCTTCATATTAGCTGTGTGGTGCCAAACGGCATTCTTGAGAACATAAAAATATGCCCTGGGTTTCTTGTATAATCTTGGGCAGGTTTCCTAAACTCCGTGCACCTTTTGATTTATCTATAATCAGGATCTCCAGTATAAAATAGCACCTTAAAATCTGATGTGAATGCAGTAGTATGTGGTGGCACACACCTGCAAACCCTAGCAGGGGCAGGCAGATCTCCTTAAATTTGAGGCCAGCTGTCTACGAAGTGAGTTCCAGGCCAACCAGAGCTATAAAGCAAGGGGGGCAAAAAAAAAAAAAAAAAAAAAAAATCCTGTTGTGAAGCCGGGCGTTGGTGGCACACGCCTTTAATCCCAGAACTCGGGAGGCAGAGGCAGGCAGGATCTCTGTGAGTTCGAGGCCAGCCTGGTCTCCAGAGCGAGTGCCAGGACAGCCTCCAAAACCACACAGAGAAACCCTGCCTCGAAGGGAAAAAAAAAACCCTGCTGTGAAATGACACAATGGTTCAGCTCTTGATGGTCAAGTCTGGCAAGCAGAGTTGGATCCCCCAAATCCATATACAGATATAAGGAGAAAACTGATTTCACAAAGTTGTACTTGAGTTCCACATACATGTCATGTCAGGACTAATAATACACACATGTACATGTGTTATGTATGTACACATACACAATAATACCTTTTTTTTTTTTTTTTTTTTTTGACAGGGTTTCTCTGTGTAACAGCTTTGGCTGTCCTGGAACTCTCGTTGAAGACTAGGCTGGCTATCTCTCTGCCTCCTAAGTTCTGGGAATTAAAGGCATGTACCACCACTGCATGGCTCAATAATAACTTTTTAATTGAAAATTAAAGAGAAAACACGCTGAGCTAATCTCAAGAGTCATAATACTAAAATACATCATATAACTGAAGATCTCTATAAATTATCAAAGCTATATCTACATGATGACTATTATAATGTCTATCTTTACGCGGTCCACTAATCTTTTATATTCTCGTTTTTACCTGGCAGTCGCTGACTTCTGGACATGAAAATCAAAATATATGAGAAAGTTTGTGTTGAAGTTTATAACCCAGAAGCTGAGCATCATCGAACAGATGATGGGAAAATCAAAAAGCCCTTGCAAAGATTTTGGGAGAAAAGTTAGAAAAACAAGCCAGGGGCAGTCCCAGTGAGGCCCGCAGAGTCCTGGCAGGGAGGAGAGGGTTAAATCCTTTCCTCCGCGGTACAAAAGAAAAGAGTGTGCGGAAAGATTAGGATTTTTGCTTTTACAATAGGAGCTGCAGGAGCGTTGAGAAGAAGCTGAAGGGGAAAAGAGGGGGCGTCTGTTCTTTAGACTTGGGAGATTGAGAGAGAAAGAGAGTCGGGAAGGAGTCACACTAGTCCGACCGACCGTCTCTGGGAAGGGAGAATTCCTCTGCTTCACGGTGGTTTGCACTGGGGGACAAGACAGTCGTTGGCCTCAGACCAGAGAGGGTGATCCGACCAGGTCACCCAGTTAAAACTCAGTGCGTGGTGCCCTCCCTCTCCTACCGCTCTCTACTCGGGAATGTCTCGGCGAAAGCAGCGGAGACCCCAGCAATTAATCTCGGACAGCGAAGGTCCCGGCGCATCTGAGAATGGTAGGTGCTGGGGGCGGGGTGGGGGGGGGCTAAGAGGGGGCAGCCAAAACCTGCATGGTCCAGGCCAAGGCAATGGAGGGCACCTCGGCCACGAGCCAAACCTTAGCAGGATTTGGTCACTGGGGATGTGAAAAGCAGCAAACCTCATGAGGTGAGGAGATGACTTGTACAAGGGAGGTACCCCCCTTGGTATCTGTTTGTGTTTTCCTTGCTTTTCTCTGGATGAAATGGAGTTTTCAAACTGTCTCTGCCTCCCTACCCAAGAGTTTTCTCTCCAAGTCCTTCTTTGCTCACTGGTCTTTGTGCCGTTGCTAAGTAACGTCCTCAGACCTGAAGACCCGTCTCTTAGGGATGGGATTTCCCCCTCTTCTTTCTGGAGAGTTGGGTTGCAAGAGAATGAATTGGATAAACGTGAAGGTTCCCCCTGAGGGAGAAGAGAATAAAGTTTCTCATTGTTGGGCTGAGCTGAGAGCAGACCAGAGCTCCCAGAGGGAGAAAGCTAATGTCGGTCAGAATGCAGGCTAGCTAAAGGGTGCGCTCCTCCTCATCCGGAAACACAGCCCTGTAAAGGGGCTCAGGTTTGTGTTTTAAGGGAGGCAAAGATAATACATACGTGCAAGTCAGCATACCTGTTAGTATATGCCATCACTGTATAAGGATCTTGCTACTTACTTTTGGATTTTGAGACAATCTCCTTAGGTAGCTCAGACTAGCCCTGAAGTCACCATAGAACCCAAGCTGGCCTGGAACTTTCGGCAGTCCTCCTGGCTCAAGCTCTTGAACAAATGTGCACCAGCATATCAGTATATGCTAAGTCGGTAGTTTTTTGTTTGTTTGTTTATTTGTTTGTTTGTTTTTCTTGTTGCTGTTGTTTTGTTTTTTTCCTAACAAATTTCCTCTGGGAGAAGAGAAGAAGTTATGTAGCCAAGCTGGCCTTAAACTCTTGATTCCCGTCTCTGCCTTCTGTGTGCAGATTACAGGGATGCACCAGCACAGCTAGATGGAAAAGTCAGCATACCCTTGAAGTCCTCCAGCATGGAAGGCCAGCATAGAATGAGGAGATATTAGGAACTGATCGTTCAATGCCTCACAACCAAAGACAGGGGCAGCACAAAAGCTTAGACATCAAGGTGCTTGTCCTTCCCCTACAGCTGGTGGCACTCACTCTCTAGGGCTGAACTAGGTCTAGGAATAGGTATCTGTGTCCAGATGATGCTTAGGCTCAAGCTAGTTTTGAACTAAATAGCATGGCTACATGTGCTCACAAGGTGAAAGTATGAAAGTCCAACTCAGGGGGCCAATCATTTGCTTAGCAAACATTTGATATGCCCAAAAATATATGGTAGGATTAGCCATATGGGTTCCGAAGCCATATTTTTCAGGATTAGCTTTGGACAAACCATAATCCCCCTGTTGACTACCTATGCAAGCTTGGTTGGTTTACTTAGCTTCTCCATGCCTCCGTTTCCTCATCTGTTAAACAGATGGGTGAGTATAATAGTTACCTTGTTAATTTTTATGAGTCATTTGGGGAATTAACCAGCATAAATAGTATTTCTTAGTGACAAATCTACCATAAGTACTTAGTAGGGAGGAATATGGCTATTATCATATGTGAGGGAGGTGACCACTCACGAACCTCTGAGCAACTTCAGTATTTCTTTATGGAACATGAGAGGCTCTGGGATAGTGTATTTGTGGTGACTAGAACTAACCATGGATTGAACTTCTCTTTCTATTTGTACAAAAAATGACTTTAAGTCAAGTCAGCGCACCATGTACAATGAAACCTTAACAAACAAGTTAAGTTTGGGGTAGGACACATCTTTCCCTAAGCCATTGCTTGGCTGAGATCCCACTGTGCCCATATTTAGAGGTTCTATGGTGATGGCATCCTTCCCTCCTGAGACACATTAAGCCTCCTTAATGCTGCTATAGGCCGGATGTTTCCTCCGTGTGCTCTATAGGAGATTTCCCCTAGAGCCTCAGCGTTGCCTTACAGTCCTGCTCCCCTGCTGGTTCAATTGTGGAACTCTGCTGAACACCACCCCCAACCCCCAAGAGGCATCTTCTCTCCTCCCGCCCATCTGCTCACCCATTCCCCACACCATGGCTGAGGGAAGGTTTTCTGTAAGAGTCAAAAGATACCTATGAGCTGCTGCCAGAGGTAGATTCTAAAGCCTTTTTAGGGCTCTGGATATCTGGATGCAGTTGCTCTAAGTCCATTCCTGTAGAAACCCATAAAGGTTTACACCCACTAGAAGCAAGAAAATTTGGGTAAACTTTCATTTGAGCTATGAAGGGCAAAAACTAATAGGGCATAAAAAAGCATTAGAAACTTCAATCAATTTGCCTTAGTGGGAGAAGAGCCCCGATTTCACCACACTGTCCATGGCAGTGGCTCTCAACCTTTCTAATGCTGCCACTGTGTAATACAGTTCCTCAAGTTGTGACTACCCAACCATAAACTTTAAAAAAAAAATTATTTATTTTTTACATGCTTTGGTGCGAATGTGTCAGATCCCCTGGAACTGGAGTTACTGGTTGTGAGGTATCGTGTGGGTGCTGGGAATTGAACCCAATGCTCTTAACCTATGAGCCATCTCTCCAGCTTCACCATAAAATATTTTTTGTTGCTACTTCATAACTGTAATTTTGCTACTGTTATGAATCAAAATGTAAATAAATATGTGCTTTCTGATGATATTAGACAGTCCTGTGAAGGGTCACCACCCACAGGTTGAGAGCCACTGGTCC